>NC_135248.1:15611044-15725681 GCF_947623445.1 Clavelina lepadiformis
ACTGACCCCGATGCGTGCGCAAACAACTGTCTCTTCTATCGCAACAATGAAGGCAGGTTCATTCATGTATATGATGTCGATTAAGCTGACAAGTACACGCATTAGCTATCATTACGTCATCACACCTGGCCCGTAACTAGTTTGTGGCGCCTGATATCTGGACACCAACTAGCACAAATATCTGACTTGTGAACTGAACATATATTTTCAGGGGACTGTCCCCAACCAGGTACTTGCTGGGCATTCATCAGCGTGATCGACCAAAGTATAACGCAAATATGTTCATTGCACAGCTTATGCGAAAGCGCTCGACGCTGTCTTGAAGGCTCTCGAGAAGAACACGGCTCCATTTGAGAAGGACGCACTCCAGCGGAGCGCAATCTCACTTCCGTTGGTCGCTGATGATTATGACGTCACAGACACGTTTAGTAACGAACGGTTTTCTACCATGTCGATTCTTGACAACGATTCATGACTCTTCGTGGATACGCGTGAAGACAACGCATTTCAATTGTTGTTGGTTCTTTGTGACGTCATTGGACGGTCGAATAACCAGCCTCGCACTTTTATCAACAAAATAGTTTAGGAATTGTAAAGTTTTAAAATCTTTATTGAAATATTTTTGGGGATTTTCATAAAAAATCCAATCCGTGTTTTTATCCCATACTGGTTCAAATCTTTCATTTTGGCGAACAATGCCGTTGATGCTTCATAATGCCTTAGATGTAGAACAACGTGCGCTTCGTAAATGTGAATTGTAACGCTAAACTATCAGACAGGGTTCGGTTTAGGGGCGTTTAACAGCATTTTACGATGTGTTTAAAATGCTGCTTAAAATTTTTTCTTGGCTTAATTCATGTAACACCTGTGGTAGTCAATACAATATTTTCCATCTATTTAAAAATATGTAACTATTTCCTGAGTTGTTTTAAAATTGAAAATAACACTTTGCTTGATAGATTAATTTATTATTCGATCAACTTTCAAAAAGTTACCATCCAAGCTGTGGACAGTACTTGATTCAATCGTCCAAAACGCATAGTTTATTCGATTTATTTTTCACGACAGTGCAAAAGTCCAATTACAAATGAAATATAACCGTTTACATTAACATTTACTCTATTATTTTTTCCATTATACTTCCAATACATGCAGGGAAGGTGCAAAATTACGCGTAATTCGGTAAAAATAACAATTAATGCAATAAAAGTGTATTATTATAACATGAATCGGCTAGTAATGGGATGTCTATGTGAGCCTACTCGCTGTTGCAGTGGTGTACATTTAACTGTCTGCTGCGTGGAATTACGACATTGTAAAACAATTGATGGACGAAATGAGACCACCAGTGGGTGACGTCAATAAAACTTCGTTGTATGGTCATAACGTTGAAGAAGCTGGTTTACAGATAGAGCAAATCTTACCGAAATATGGTTAATTATTAGCATGTTCCAACTGGTCATGTGCAGTAAGGATTCCCTTTCTCGGTAATTTCCCCCAATTTGAACATTGATGACGTAACACTTAGTTCGTCAAGCCGTTTCCACTCCCCAGTTGGTAGGCAATGTGACCAACCAGAGTGAAGTGAAATTGATTAATTGAACAAGTGCAAGTAAATTTGACGTCACTTCAAATTTATTGATTTTATGTGTGCTGGCTTACAGGCAAACTTTTTTCAATTCTCAAATCGAATTCTTGTTGAATTTGGTCTGAATTACTTGAAAGAATGCCAAACGTGCAGATGACGAGATACCAAATGTTGCAATTTCTTATGATAATTCTTGCACTGCCCATGCAGTACATGCTTGTAAAGTGGGCAAACAACCAAACTGAAGACGCCAGACTGCTCTCTATGACAAGGTAACTTAAGGTCATCTTGTTAATTTAAACTGAATTGAAATTTTTTTAAAATAACAATTACACCTGTTCAAGCAAGCTCAAGCAAGACTTACTGCCATACTCAGGTTAATACAGTTCATCCATCATGGACTTTAGTGTTATTTTACACTTACATGAACTACTGGTATAAATAAGGCAAGAAGTCAGACCTAATAATTTATATTACAGCGTATTTTCCAACATCCGATCTTTCATGAAAGATTATTTTACCATTTCATCTTGGAAGAATCGGATGGCAACGTACCTTGGGAGGCCAGTAAAAGTAATTGTTACGCAATGATAGGAAATATATGTTTCTACTAAAATATTCCTTTTAACATATCAGTTGCCGTTACACATTCTGTGTAATAAATCCTAACACCCCATGCATGTCGTATAAGCAGTGAAAATGCTCAAGCACTAAACTAATCTAGTGGCTTGTAAATATGATGTTCGGACCGATTTCTTCATTCAAAATCATTGATAATTAATTAATTTTGATTATTGGTTAACATTTCATTATTTATTGCAGTAAATATTTAAAGCACTTGGCAATTGATTAATTATTATATATGTAGTTTCCCACATGGTTGAATATTTAAGAGTATAATTAAGAAAACAAATAATGCAATACGTTTATGTTTTAGTGAAACCAAACCCACATTTTTTTGCAATGAAAAACTTAATCTTGTAACGAGGGTTAGAATATGGCAAAGTCATCTGTGACTTAAACCAGCAAAGTTCTGTCATTTCGCAGGGTAAGTCAAGAAACTTGAACTTGGCTGCTGGCAGGCAAGGAAACATGGAAGGGGAATGTGTCGCTAAGGAAGTTTTCTTGTATAGAAACCAGCATGGTGATTTTGCAAGTAAAGACATCTTTTTATTTGTTGCGCGTAGTGTCAAGTTTTTCGAGTTTAAGTTTTTAAATTATCTGAACACAACCAATGCACATAGATGCAGCTTTAATTTGCAGAATACATGGCTATATAAGTGAGGCACTGCATGCTCTGTTATTTGATAATTGTGCTTTGACTCTCGAGTTTTGTTGAAAGCATCAACGGGGGCGAGATCACCTCGAAAAAGCTTCGTGAAGTACAGAGTTGGACAGACTATCAGACACAAGAAGTATGGTTACAAAGGAGTCATAGTCGGGTGGGACGAGTCATGTCGGGCACCCGACTCTTGGATAAGAACAAACCACAGAGGAGAAGAGGTAGTTTGCTGGTTGAACTGTTCTGAGTTGGTTGGTGCAGTATCTTAGTCTTGACAAATATCTGTTCCTACTTTACTATTTTGTCGTAGAAATATTCATTTTAAAAACACGGGATCTGGTGTTTTAATTACTATTCTATGTCTGATTCATGATGATAAACTGATGATGTTTCACTGCTGTAGTCGTTCGGAGACTTTTAAGTACGTTTTTGGCTTTTCTAAAAGCTTGGTGAAATTTATACTTAATGGACTTGTAATGAAATGGTTGTATGTCGTACCTTATCCTGTAAGGGCGACCACTTCAATTACAATGTTTGTCCGTTGAATTGTTTAATGTCCTCGATGTAAATGAGTCTTCGAAGGTCGTTGTATGCTTTTCTTAATCTTAGAATTAATTGTTCACCTTGACAACTTTATATTCTGATTATATTGAAGCTTCTTACAACGAATACATTTAGATAGAACATTGGTACAGCAACAGCATAAACACGAACATGTTGCGGCGTCGATCATAAAAACAAGAAAGAATGAATAACTCACGTAATATAGGCATGCACAATTGTTATGTCACGTTTCATGAAAGCGGTTTCCGTAAACAAGTATTCTATGCGGCATTCGATTTGCAAGCTATTTTATAATATAATCACAGACTCTATTTTTTATTCTCAGCATTATCGAGATTCTCCGCACTACGCTGTCCTCGTTGACATGAGGGACCGCCGTGGTGTGCAGGACACATACGTGGCGGAGGAGAACATGGAAATCATAACAAACACAAAAGTTAGGCATCCTCACTTGAACGATTACTTTGACTTCTACGATGGGGCGCAATATCACATGAGACCAGCAATGAAAGTTCTCTATCCTCACGACTGATGATCGATGCCATCTCCTACATTTTACCTGTTAGCTTGTCACTGATGTCTTTGAAAGGCCGTGTGCAATCCTCTTATTTACCATGAGCGTGGAATTCTTTTATATATAATACCGTAACTATTTTTTCTTATTGTTTACCTTGCTATCTTATAACACACAAGTTACTGATGTTAACTCATTCCTAGTGTTGGTCAAGGTAACCACATAATTTACTTAAGTAGAAATAGTGCGGAAGAAAACTGCTTAAGTATCCAAAATAGAACAACTTCACTTACGTAAAAGTGCTTCGTTACTGACCATTGCTGCTCTATCCTTTGATAGAAGGTTGGTGAGAAATGTGTTCCTCTTTCCTCTTATCTCCTTAATAATCCCGGATTACTCGTCTTTATTGCGTCATGATCCGTCATCATCTACTGATGTTCGAATGAAGTTTTAGCTAAACAGGGAGTGATTTGCATTTGATGCCACGAAACATGGTTGTATTACGTCACATATCCTTGGCACTTAACAGGTGGTTGGATAAATACAAAATCTGTTCCCTGTAATGATATCGCGGATCTGGGACAGAAATCACATAGATTTTGTAAAATTAGAGATTTTACCAGGCAGTTTTGACGATTTCGTCGCAGAAACATCATATTTAGGTGTACCACGTGACCTTCAACTGAGGTGTTGAGGTAAACTAGGAAGCTGTCACTGACTTAAGAGTGTGACTGTACTGGTATCCACGTCATAAAATCCATTGTCCATGCCGGTGGACGTATCCGTAAGGCAGCCGGTTTTGTCTGAGCAATTTGAAGGGAACGAAAAATCCGAATTTTAACTGTGACGTGTTCGTGCAAATTAAGCACATAACGTGGCATGTTGTTGGGCGCAAAATCATATCTTTTGCTGATAATTAATATGACGTAATTTAGCTTGAGTTGAAACTAATGACGTAATAGCCTACTTATTCTCAACTTATAAATGACGTAAGCTGGAAAAGGCATTCCTTTTGTCTTAGGCATTCCGCATGAGAAAATCCCAGGTTTTAATGCGGAAAGTTTATTCCCAACTCAAGTATCTTTCGATTTAATAAAATCAACAAGCGATGTGTCACTGAAGATAAATAACTAAGCGCCGCACTGCCCACTGGCGGGATCTGGTTTATCAATTAAAACGTTCAGCAAAGTCTTCTTTTCTGTGCAATTAAGTATTATTGTGATCTGCAGTTAGGAAAATTAAAACTGTTTGAACTTTGCTGGTAGCAAATAACTCGGCCTCAAACTCAAAATTAGAAAAATTAAGGTAATATTTTTTAAGTTGCTAACACCAAATTATTCGACTTTAGAACACGACAGATGACATGTAGTGTAGCGGCCGTTGGAAAAAATCGCTCTTGTCGCCAATTGACGCTTTTCTTTTAGGTGAAAAAAGAAAAAGGAATGTTGTGGCCTTAGTACCTGGATTAGTTTGCCACTCTTTATCCTAATTTACAGATATCTGTTCGTCTCGTCAAGGATTAACGCACAGGAAAGGTAAAAACTGACGCCCATATTAACCATTCGTAAGGGGTTACGTTACGGTAATATTTTAATCAATTTTGTCGCTATTGCTGGCCAGTTTCGACGCCAGTAAATCATCTATTCCACATACGATTAGTCTTAATTCAATTACCACAAATGATTGAAAGGTAGCATGTTCTATTACGAATGGCCATATCTTTCCATTTCTTTTAGCTTCTCGACTGTGGGCTTATCTTAGATGCTTATCTTACAACGCAACGAAAGACATAGCGTTATATGGATACATTGTTGAGCTGTTCCTGATCCACGACTGCGGCTAACTTGGTATCATTTTATTGGCAAATAACATTTGCTAAAGCACAGGCGTAACTTGACGTGGAGATACATCTCAAACGAGAGTCTGTATGCCTCCTTGTCTAAAAGGTGACTGAATCGAAACGCGAACAGGGAATAAAGAAATAAACTGATTATTTCTTTGGGCAAATAAACGTAGTGTCCTGCCGCTACCTAGCGGACAGAGTAGTGAACGTTACAGTATGTTTGAGTGTTGTAATAAAGTTTGGTAATCGGCTCGGTAGTAGAGTGATTTTATGAGTGCTGTGCTCGCGTTTATTTGGCTCGTGTTCAATACCTCAAGTGGCTCTAATGTTTGTAATGCCCTTTTGGCAAAACATATACGACATTTGCTCCTGTTCAACGTTACTGGTGAACTCGCGAACAATTTCAAACTCATGCAATGCAATATAAAAAATAAAGAAAAACAAATAAAAATGTCTACGTGTCACGGTGTCAGTTGGAACTTGCACAAAGGGTATTTTGGTAACTTTGTATCGTTTGAATTTACTGAACAGTGCATTGCAACTTTCGATTTTAGACTGAATTGTTTTGGGTTCAGAAAAAAGCGGAGTGAGTAACTGAGTATGCCCACTGCCCAGAATTTTGAAAAGAAAAAGACTATGTTTAGGCGTGACTACGTAATTTATTTTGAAAGTTCTTAGAAGATTGACTTGACAGTAGGTCTATGTCTAAGTTTGAAATAGTCATAGGAATTAAATAAAAATATCCTCTAATTTCATTGTACTGTACCTTTTCCACGAATTTCTTAAGTTTTATGCAATTTCGTCTTTAAGACTTTAACCGATTTTACGGAAACCGTTAGCTCCGTCTCGTACCTGCTTCCTAGGTCAGTTGTTTTGGAGCAGGTCTACATTCGGTTCAAGGGTGTATAGGCCAGTGCGTGATCGACAAAGAAGTGTGAGGAAGTCAGTAAAGCTTACTTGGTGTTTGTACTAACAGAGAAAAAGGTTGCGTCATATAGACCTTTATACTTTCGTTATTCCCGTACCGTCCATGCTCTGAATAAAACCTGGGCTTCTCAATCTTTGTAGCCTATAGTGTTGCATTCCTACATAAAAGCCTGAATTGGAAGGAGTTATGAGGTAAAAGAAAAGATATTATGTCATAATAATTGCCGGTAATCAAAACTCGATCCCGATTAAGGGAATGCAACAGTAAAGACGGCCACAATACCGACACGGGATCAGCTCATAGTCTGTATTTCATCGCAGGATTGGCCGCGGTCACAGATGTGCAGACCCGCTAACTCAGTTATACAAGTGTCCAACGGCTAGCCTAGCCAAGTGTTCACTTATTCAATATCTGTCTAGTTCATATCTTGGCTTACACTTGTAACTAACCTATGATGGATTTATCTAACTCCCTGGCATATCACAAAATCCTGTAGGCCAGTTAAATTGCATGATTGTGTACTATTTCATGTTCTGTACAAATCAGTGTTTAGCGTCTTGCTTGCCGTTACACTTTAAAAGGTTTGAAAATATATGCAGCTTAAAAGCCATTGTGGAATCTGCAGCACTTGCACGCACAAGGTTCACGGCGAACTTTTTTTATCTTCACGCCAATTATAATAAATAAAAATGATGGTTGTTTGAATGCCAACTCATATATATAAGCAGAGAATTTTCTGTGCACACCATCAGGTGCCAAAGTTTATGTCTTTGCACGCACGATTTATTGTCATAAACTGCTGTATTTCCTGTCAAAGTTTAGAAGTGTAACACTGGAACCAAATTGGAAAGTTTGCTAAGTGTGCGAGGAATTAAAGCTAATTGGTCGTAAAACATTATGGCTATTGTTATAATTTGTTGCATGGGAGTTTTCGCAAAACAGCAAACTTTCCTATCCGACACTAAACCAGTTCATTACAGTATCTAGTCGGGTATTTTGCTATTTCTCTTTGGATATTATCCGAGAGCAGGCAAGCTCGGTTGCTACAGATAGTGACCTCGAATGAACTCAACATGCAATTTCTCTCTCAGGTGCTCATTTCTCTCGATGCAACTAGCCAGCACTCCTTGCAGTCAAATGCCAGTGACCACGCTCTTTGAAAGAGAGAAATCTTTCCAGAAAGAGCGTCTTGCTTGCCCCTACCGTTCTAATAGGTACCACAAACGTAAAATCGACTCGCGGCGAAAATCCACAGATATAAGACCCGAATGAGGGGTAAATTTAGACTATTAAACATCTGTTTCATTGGCGAACAAATGCTTATGTATATATTGTTAATCAAAATGTTTATTTGAAATTTGTCTGGGAGGTGGAACTGACACATCAAGACATTGCAAAAACTGACTAGAGTTAGGAATGGTGCATTGAGTTTGATGGGCATCCTTCATCAAGATATTACATTGACTCGAACTACTTCTGACATTGGCTAAAACTCGATAAAGGTTATATGCTTGGCCTGTTCAAAGATATGGCTGCAGGGGCAGATAGAATGTATATATAGGCACCATATTCAGACATTAGGATGTACTAGGATCTGTAAGGTTTTTTATAGATTCTGTGTTTTTTAGAGTTATAATTGTGTTGGATTAGAGTGTTTTTAATGATTTTAAATTTTCAAGAAGTGACGTCCTTGTTATAAGCTTTGTTATGTCACAAAGAAGCCAAAAGTATAAAAGAAAATCTGATAAATTCATTTCACAGCAGAGCAATGTCCCAGCATACATGAAATTTTCCAAGGAAGTTTCTTCAGCAACAGGAAAGTCCAAGTCCAACTTTACAACAAGTGGAATACATCACGGAAGAAAGGGTCAGGTAGACTGGGAAGTCAATAATCTGCTAAACAGTGTTGCTGCAGATGACGAAAAAGCACAAAATCCCGAAGTTTTATCAGTGGACAGTGATTTTGGAAGCTTAAACGGCGTTATGGACAGCCCGGAAGTGGAAAGCAATGTTTCATCACAAGATAAAGAGGTGGCGAAGAAATATAACGCAGATGTCACCACAGGCAAATCGACATTTTATGGGAGAAACACTTTCGGTAATATTTCTGCAAATTACTCCTATTGCACACCACCAGCCAACTCTGCTATATCAAGGTGTGAGAAAAAAGAACCGGAAAGAAAAAAGGGAAGCCAATTGTTGTCCCTTTATAACGAAGAGCGCGGTGTTGATTCAGCTCCAGTTACAGCAGGCCACAATCAAGCCAGAAAAGAGCTTCATGGTCAATCGGCAGTGAATGGAGAAACCGGCCGACCAACTAGAATTTCCTCCAACACAAAGCCAGTGGTTGGGAATGGTAGAGAGGGGTTGCTGGGCAATGTTAAAGGACCAGCAGCATTGAGAAGTGGCGCAATCAGAGGACAGATTCATGTCGAAGATACAGACATGAAGTTCACGGATTTGACACATAACAGGTTAAAACAATCCCTAGACCAGATTCATGGTCAGGCAAGTTCAAGGTCGCTTAGTGCCCCACTTACCCTCCCCCTGTCACTTTGTAACGGTGTCAGCCACAGCAGGATGAACTCAGCGCGGGATTTCAATGGCAATGGGTTCCTCTCATCGACATCGCCAACATTTAATGGCTGTCCATCGAACCAGCTGTGCACTGCCCCATCGAATGAGCCTTCCATGCAAGCTGGCAGCAAGTACGATGCAGTGCTGCATGTCAAGGACGACATGTTGCAGGAAAAGGAATCAGTAATATTAAAATTGCGCCTTCAGGTGGCCGCATTACAACATGAGGTGCAAGAAAGCAACGCTTCGTTGCGACAGGTTGTGTCAGTTTTATTGAATTATCAAATAGTTAGTAGTAGTTAGTAATAGTTAGTAACACTTTAATAGTAACTCATTCATGCAAAGTAGTAGTAAATAGCATTTGCATGAAAAAACTTGTATTTTGCTTGAAAGCTGTTATTAATTTCAAAGAATGTTTGTCAACTTTCAGCTGATGCAATCGCGAACGACTCCACCCAATAAGATGTTTACTGCTACGACGATGCCAGAAAGTGCCGGTGGCAGAAATATTAATCTCCAGGTTTTCTTCAATTTTGAATAACTTGAAATTTAATTGCCAGAAAATCTTTGTAAATGTGATCTGAGCAAGGGATTTTTTCCTTCAGGCTCAAAAGAAAATCCACGATCTTGAGCAAATGCTGGGAAAAGCAGAATCGAAAATGATTGACCTGAGCTCACAGCTTGAGCGTCTGAAGACAGAGCATGACGACGAGATGAAGAGAATTGAAATGGAGTTGAAAAAGAAAGACGAACTTTTAGCGGATTTCAAGAAAAAGCAGAAAAGCTCAACAGAGCGGCTGGAAAAGTATAAGAAGCGGGTGGAGAGTCTGGAACGATACCTCGGAGATTTGCCGACCATTGAGGAAAGCAACAAACTGAAGACTGAGGCAGACATGCTCGGAATTGAACAAGAAAACATGAGGATGGAGATAAGGACGTTAAAAGAAAAGTTGAGCGAGAAATCAAAATCTCTGAAGGAATTTGAGTTTGAGCTGAATGAGAAGAAAGTTACGGAAATGAAACAATTAAACCAAATCGAAACCTTGGAAGAAGATCTTGCGAAATCAGAAAAATCAAAGCAAGAACTGGGTCGAAATGAACGGGACGATTTGGAGGTAAGTCACGCTGATCGCATCTTTGTGAATTCCTGATTAATCGCTCAATCTTAATTGGTTGCAGGAGCTCAGATTTCAAGTGGAACACCTCCTTAGAGAGAAAGAAGATGCCACTCGCCTGCTTTCTGGGAATGAGCGTAGAGTGAAAGCGCAGCATGAGAAGCAGCAAGAAAATGTCTCCAAACTTGAAATCCAGTTGGAAGAAGCAAAGGAAGTCTCAGAAAAACTTCGTCGGGAATTATTCTTAAAAAATCAGGCTGCCAGCAAGGTTATATGTTGTGCTAAGTAGAGTAGTGTTCGATGACTCATCATTAGAATGAAGTTCCGACTCTTGTTGTCTTCAAACCTCAGTCAGTGCTTTGTGAATTAACTTAGAGCCAGTTGATGAATATTTTGTGCGATTTGAAGGTGCAAGCGGCAATGATGAAGTTTTCCTCTCAAAACCAACAACTGGCAGAGGAGAAAACCTCCCTACTGGAGCGGGTACGTGACGATTGTGTCAATATCTATCTTTTTTATAGACATCACATAATTTTTGCTTCACTGCCAACACAATTTTAATTTAAACGAAAACTTTAATAAATTTGTTGTAAATTTATCACCCATGCAAGAAACTTCACTTTTTCAGATTAAATCACTGGAACACGTTCAAGTTAACTTGGAGGAAGAGACAAAAGCGAGTCTGAGACTCCACCGTGAGACCGACAACGCTGTCCACGACCTACAAGCAGTAGCGCAGGTGGTCGATGATAAAAGTTTAATGAATAGAAATATCTCCGAAAGTTTGTGCACCGGGACCTTTTAATCATCTCAAACACCAGAATTATTCAATTTATTTGAAAGAATTCTAATCATGTAATTTTGATAATTATTTAAGTTTGTTTGCTAAACACTGATTCCTAGACTCTAGTTATAGTGCACTGGGCTATTGTGTCTAGTATGGGCTGGTCCACACCCTTTTGTGTCTGGTGCTCATTTTATGCTCGTGCTTATTATATGGGACCATTTATGATATAAATGGTCACTCAGATTGCTGATATTTTCGTTAATGCTCCGATAAAATGACCAGGTGCTGATGCAGACAGCGCAAGGGTCTGATCCGAACATCTCGGCCCTGCTCGGAGTGAGAAGTGACCCGTGTGTGGGGGTCATGGACCACCACAGCGATGATAGAAGCAGGGGCGGTCATCTTTCTGTGGAAGAAACAAACAAGAAGTTGATCGAGGTTCGCCAATTGAGGAGAGACATCGACCAACTTCGAACGATGCTTTCAAATAAATACGCGGAGACAATCGGCGACAATTGCATCTCGCAGTGATCGCACCCACTACAGCATTTCTTTAACAATTTATATTATTTCGTTGTGAGCCGTCGACAATGTGCACAGATATTGCTGCTACCGCGTGCTTGGTTGTCCTGGAATTTCTCAACACGCCAATAGTGCTACCCACCTAATGACACTCTTTTCCGTTTATTTATTTCCTATAGACGCGCTGCATTTACGAAGCCTTATATTTGCGTTGTTCTACTATTTTTCTGAAGCTTGTCATAGCAAGAGCGCCGGCGATATATTGTTTGCGCGTTCAACTTTCGTCAAAACTTTTTAAAAAATATTTTCAATGTCTTGTAGGTTTTTAAATGTGCAAGTTTGAATGTTTCCATTTCTAAATTTATTGTTTTCAATCGACAATATCATGGTCTGTGCGCAGGGTTCAATCCATGCTGTCGACCGCCCGAATATTTATGGCCGCCGCCTTCTTAGCATTCCTATGACACCGCATTACCTCTATGACGTGTTACAAGCAAGAGCTGACCTTCCATTGCAGGTCACGTGACCATTAAACATTGCTCTGAACTGTGAGTTCGTTCTCGTCGTAAGTTGAACAAAATAAATATATTCAAATGCGCTTAATAATGTAAAGCCAGGCAAGCCGAGTCCGATAAATCTCTGGGTTGTTAATCTGCCACCTGCCAAATCCCGTTGTTATTATTTCCCCGTGGTCTCAATGATTTTTGTTATTTTTATTGCTAAGTTGCGGATTAACGGCTGACTTCCTGTCAATCAACGACAGGCAGAATTTTCACCGTGAATCGGGGCTTAATACAACAGAGTGGTGTCTTGTACGCCGTCGCCTCTGCACGAAGTCGTTTCATGCCGTCCGTCCGTCAGCAACTACGACGATACAGTTTGCGATTCGAGAGAATTTTCCTGTCAGGTTTCATTTATTACGAGTTTAATTTAATTTATAAACAATCGACCCATCAACATCATGCGCAAGATAAAGGCGCAAAGTAACATTCGTAAACAGAATAATTACCAATAAAAGGCGGTCCAGCGCCCAACCAATATTATCTTACAACGAAAACCAGTTTCCAACAACAGCCTTGAATGGGTGGGGGCGTGTTCTTATTGTGCCCGACTTGTCAAACAATCTCTCCACTGTTTCCTACACAAGCGACCATCTGTGACATGGAAAACATTATGTCGTAAACAAAGACGCTTTGTTTTAATTTGAGGGGGAACTCGATTATAATGACGACGTCCTTAGTGAGGTCGTGAACAACAATGGAAAACTCGAATGACGAAATATTTTTGCTATTTTGTACCCAAAGGAACAAAACGCACAACTGTCGTGAGCTATGATACCGCCACATACGAAGATGGCGGTAGCGGCATAAAACATTGAAGTAACAAAATTTGTTTTCAAGAAAAGAATTTGTAAAATAACGTGAATCTGCTCACACCAAGACCTTGATTTGCTGCAAAAATCCAGCAAGTCTATACTACGTGACGTCATCGCTTACGTAGGAAATTTCTTTTCGGTTATTTTTTCGTAAAGTGACGTAACATCGTCCATGGCTGTCTCCCAGGTCATTGTGGCGTCATAAGATTTGGAAATAAATATCCTGCTTTTCTTGTCACCCTCTAGCGGAACGCAGTAATCATGAACCTTTGTCATTTTGGCGGTGATTTGACCCAGAAGGTCAAGCCCCGGCTTTAAAGCTTCGTCCGGGTTTGAACTTTGAACTATGGCGGACACGATGGCCACATACATCCCCGCAGGCGATACTTTATGCTTCGAACCAACCACGCTGACGTAGATATCGTCACGTTGTTCTGACGTAGCTGGCGGTACAACAACGTAATGGGAGTGTGAGGTCGTGGCCCCGGGGGTAGGGTGGTTTAGAACGCAGAAAGCGCGAGCAATCTTAGCGGTTGATTTCACCATATCAGGAAAGTAACTGGGTTCGGCGATGATCGTAGGTGCGCCTGCAGTGACGCCAGAGGCGGAGACATAAACGAGACCATCTCGTTTCTTGACCCAGTCGAGAGGCCGATTGAGCATAGAGCGCCCCCCTGCGCTCTTAATTACCTTCTGCAAGCTCTGAATCAGCTCTCCGAGTCCGAAAAGCGGGAAATGGAGCGCTGTAGAGCGGTGGGGAGTCGGCACATCACAGAATCTCCGAACTTGGTCCAGCATCGCTTCGCTACTTTTGTAGCCGCCGGTGAACACGTGGTCAATCATGAGTTTGCAACTCGAACCCAGCTTGTAGAGCTCAAACACGCCATCAGGCGATGGTAGATGACGTTGTTTGTTCTCACTAAAGCGGCGATTTCGCGCAAATTCCAAAAATTGATGAAAACTTTCCTTTTCTGAGGTTGGTATGAAGTTGCACGCCATTACCTGTTGTGCAGAAATCGGAACTTTAATAAGACTGCCGCTAAATGTCAGAAAAACATCGTGCAAGGGTTCTGTGTCAATTTTCACCCCGATGTATTCCAAGAGTGACACCATGCGGTCTTTTCCGACAAAGAATTTGGTCACCAGGTCAACATTCCAAAATCCTTTGTGCTTAGCATTGAGTTTTGTTTGAAAAGCGGCTTCAAGTTCCTCCAAACAACTGATGCAGCCATTTGCTCCTCCGCTGAATCGTTCACGATCAAGCTGTAAAACCTTTTTTCCTTCTTTGGCCAAAATCCCCCCCAAAATACATTCCGTGAAACCTGTTCCCAAAATAATGACGTCATACTTCTCAGCCGTGTCCATTTTCAATATTTTACAAGCAGCAGTATAATAAGTGAAAGCCTAAGTACCTGCCTAATACCAGATTTTCACCTTTCAAATTTTTAAACTTTAAACGTTCTTTGTAACCTATATCTTTGCCTTTCTCTGATAAAAAGGTTTTAGCCATGGCACCTTCTAAGCTGAACTAATGTAACCTGACCAAGAAATGGCCGTTTCCTCTCACAAAGTAGACATCTAAGTTTTCAACCCTGGTGTTGTGGACAGTGTGAATCTATTTGATAAACTTAACCACTTCTGCTATTGGAATTTATAACGAAGCGAGGCAATTACAAAATCAACCAGAATAGAAGCCGACAGATTTCATTGTGATCGACAAACAATGGGATGTGCGCCTTCTTGCTCTTGACATCCCGTCGGCCACGTTATTGCGCGGCAGACCCAATGAACAATTTATGCAGCGTTGGTTGAATCGTCAACTGCCATGCACTTCCGCGACCTCCACCAATACAGCACGTCTGCTTAACACCCAGCTCCTGAAACGTAGGCTTTGCACTGGATTGGTTTTACGGCTCAAGCAGCTTTACTGGGTTGATTCGAGTCTGTCTGATGTCACATGATTTCAAATATGACGTCATACCTGAGAGCATTACAGGAAATGGACAATTTGGCACAAAATGTCAAAATTATCTTGCTTCACGTTGTTTAAACCTTAGGTAGCTCGCAAATTATAAAACGATAAAGGTTTCGATCTTGCACTTACCAGCTGCAGCAAGATGATTCTGGTTAAATCCTCTTTGCTATTGTAATGGATTTACTTATATGCAATTAACTATTCTTTAAAGTTTGATTTCCGCTTAATGCTTGTTATGTTTTCTTATATTCTTGTTTTGTGCATTTACAAGTAATGAAAGACCAAAATATATGTTCAAATAAAAAAAACTGTTGTTTCAAATTTGCTCAATTATAAGATGTTTATGTTAATGGCACTGTTGTGTCCATGGCGACCACACACACTGCAAAGTTGGTGGTTTGAATTGTAATTGTTTCACAAAATTTAGGTTTTTAACCAAAAGAGTTTTTTAAAAGTGTAGGCCTAGTATAGTTTGAGGCAACCAAGAAATTTTGCCTAAACCGAGAATGGCTGATCAGGTAATATTTACATAGCTGCAATACTAAACTATATAAGCCTAGGAAATGTTGAAAAATGAGAATTACAGAATGTTTGAAATTTTGATTTGTAGCTAGGCTAGTTTATGTCCATGATAACCGAGCTTAGACCTAGGCTATATTCGTGTTGGGAATTCTTGTTTTCTATCAAGTCGGTATACGTTTTATTTTGATCTATCGACAGTCGCCAACATACAGGCAGAGCTGTCACGGCGCTATCGGACTGCAAAGTAGGCTATAGGTACTCGTACTGCAGTTTTCGACGCAAAATCGTGCCCCTACTGCAGCGCTGGGAAGTTTGTTTTCTGTGCACTGGATAAATGCACCAATAACAATATTGCTATTCGTTGGCACATTTATCTTGCGCAGTTAAAGCAAACTTTCCAGCTGGGTGTAAACGCCTAGAAAGGAATTTTCATATTTAGACGTTTGGTTAATTTCAAAAAGCTGCTTTTCCCTTTGAACGTACAGTATAGTGTGATTCTGTGCTAGAACTTGGTGTGCTGATTTGCCATGGTGGGCACTCTATGCCATTACATAATCCAAAAAAAGTGGGAGAACATCGCTTTGTTAAGTCACGATGATGATGACCTGACCCGAGTTAAAAGATGATTTAATGAAATCTTTCTTAAAGTAACATAATAAACCAAGTGACGCATTACCATGATTACATTTCTTGGTCCTACATTATCTGATCCTACATTACCACGTTTCAAACAATTGGATAAATGTAATCAAACCATAACCTGCTCACTTTTGTTAAACAAGCCAGGAAAAAAAGTTTCCAGTTTTTGGAATAAAATTTTGAAACGTCGTATACAACAACTTTGCTATATTACTTGCTTATCATGTGATTTGCAAGGATCAATCAAGCTTTTCTGATAAAAAAGGACAATTTAGCATTGTTGATTTTACCCTTGAGTTGGTACATTGGGCCCCCTTTTGTAGCAGGGCCCAATTTCAAAAAATCGGCCTAAAGCCTGTCCACAAGTTTGATAATTATAGCAAGGTGGCACGGCCACAAAGCAGCCAACCTTGACACTGACATACCATTGGACAAATGTGGAACTCGCACCAGATTCATTAACCTTTTTTATATTCACACTGATTTATGGTAAATAAACAAACAATTGAGTCTTTATTGCACACCATCACTACAAAAGATGTGTCTTTGCATGCACGATTTCAAGTCGAAAACTGTCGTACTATCCAGTGAACGTGCTGAACTTCTTCATCTTAACGCCCTTTTATAATAAACAAACCAGGCTGCTTGAACACAGAATTATGGCTTTAACGCAAAAATTTGTGTCTTTGCACGCCTGATTTCTTGTCGAAACGTAAAAAACGTTCTGTTCTCTTTTGTTCTGTTAGAATCAATTGAACTCAGTTAACCTCAACTTTTTAACGTTAAGAACCTCATTTGATATTTGGACCAATCACGCGCAAGAATAACATAATGGAAGTTTAGTGCAAACTAAAGTAATTGTGAAGATAAAGTTATTTGTTTATTTATCGGCCGTTAAACCTCTGACGATTGATTTATTTCATGATTTGTCAACCTCGCCTGGAGCGGTGGTTGTCATGATATTTACGTTTTGCTCCAATTGTTTCAGGAGGAAAACAATCTTTCGGAGGCAGAGCAACCTGAAGTGGAAGCAGGTACGGCCAGGGTCAAACAGGATAAGACGTTCACAGTTAATGGAAGATGAAAAAAATAACAATTTTCTTCACCGCCAGCTCACAATCATTCTACGCCATGCTGTTAAAAGTGATTTTTCCTTAAGAAAGCAAATTACCAACCAACTTGTGTGTTTAGAGGTAATTCCCCCAAATGAGGAGAAGGAGATTCAAGGGGAAGTGCTTGAGGAGCAAGCAGGGTCGGGCACAGAAGTAGAAGGAACAGGAGGGGCAGGAACAGAGGAGCCTGGGAAAGAAGACATGCCCCAAGAACCACCAGGTGATGTTGAAGAGCAGCAAGATGGACTAGAGTGAGCGAGAATATATTTGGTGACAAAATAATTTCATAAAATGACGAACTTTTTACAAAATGTCTTCACAGACTAAGTGTTGATTCTTCTAAATTAAAGGAAATTCTGATTCGTAATGTTTAAAATAGTTTTGCTTGTCCATACAGAATTTTGAGTTCATTCACCCGTGTTTTCAGATTATGTTTGACTTTTTAATATTTACGGATGGAATTTTAAAAAACACATATATATAAAGATGCCATAGAAATATCAAATTTTTGCAATCTAATTTTCTATTTCCATTGATACGTCTTCATTAAACATTTGAAGCAAACATTAGAACATGACTGAGCAAGTTGTATTTTAAGAGTAGAATGACCTTCTTGGAAACTTTGACTTAATTTTTTCTCAGAACAAAGGAAGAAGTCGTTGCCGAAAATGCAACAGAAGAGCTCGTACTTCCTACGCAAGGTGATGGATTAAATTATCTATCTTTTGCCATTAACTGTTTCACTGAGAGTAAGATGGTAACTATCACTTTACAATTAACACATAAAACTGCAAACAATCAATGGATTTAAAAGGTTGCGAGGTCACAGAGACTTTTAATTTGCTGCAAGTGTGCTACAAAATTTAGATGATGATAACTTGTTAGAGTGCTATGGTGGTTATTATTAAATAATTAATAAAACAATTACTGGTCGCTGTTGTATTAGCTGAGGAGTCTGCAGCACCCACTAATGTTGAGGCTATGGTAGAGGAAGCCACTGAGAGCCCTCAAGTGGCGGTTGAGCCGATTTCAAGAGATCAAACTCCTCCGTTAGTTGTAGATGAACCAGCGAAAGATGATGGGGAGTTACCCGACGACCTTCCACAACCCGGAACCCCAGAAAGACAAGGTACATCCTGACCAGTAGTGACCAGTAATGAAATAGTTTTACTTTACAGATCTACTTAAGTAGGTTTCTTCTACTTTGGCTGCTTACTTAAGTAGTTTTGTTCACGGGGACTTATACTTTTAGTGTTTATTTACTTTAAGTATCATAGTTTTCAAGCTAAAAGTAACATACTTCAATGGGTTTACCAAATGCTGAAGTAGAAAGTAGTCTATGTTTTAGTTTGAAGATAATTTGTAGTAATTTTCATTTGAAAATACGTTTGCACAAAGCATTTATATACAACTGGTCTACAGTTTGACTTGCGCTCATTTTACGTAACAATGCTCTGACGAAGGACAAAAGTATGTCGGAAACTATTTCGCTACATATGCCTTTGTAACGTTTGTAACTGATCTTGACACTGTGTGATATTTAGCGGTAGGTTTGCTACATGTATGCTCGTAAATATTGTTATTTTTGTGATCATAGAACAATGAATAATATTTATTAACACTGTAATTGTTGCTAAAGAATGAGCATTGTTTCAACGAAATTATGCAATAGACAGTGTGACGGACATGGAGGAGTTGTTGATGGATGAAGAGGAGGAGGAAAGTCTGCCTCAGTACAACCGTGAGGAATTGTTGCAGAAGTACCAGGTGTTGGAGTCATGCATGTAGCGCAGGGGTGGGCAAACTTTTTGTACTGAGGGCCACATTTGAAAAAATGTTGCAGCCGGGGGGGCCGCACACTCTCATTACAAAGTAGGAAAATTTACCCGGTGTGTAAATAAACGCATATTCATATTAAACACAATTTTTGTATTTCACACTCAGTTACGTTTAAAGCTATGCAATCATGATCACCGTATTTGTATTTTATGATCAAACAATTGAATCAAACAATGCGTGAGAAGTGTACGGCTAGTTGCTGAGAGCATGTTGCAATACATGCGCGACTGACGTGTGTGTGTTTACGCACTGAAAGTGAAGAGAAAAACACACTCGTAAAGGGAATAATATTTTGTCATGTAACCTGTTTAATTAAAACAATAAGTGATGAGTAGGAGTTTCTGCAAGTGCCGGCGGGCCGTAGTTTGCCCACCCCTGATGTAGCGCATTCCATCGACATTTCAAGCTGGTTTGTGGTTTGTTAACGTCATTGTTTCACTTTGCAGGCGGCTTTGCATGAACGGGAGCAGTTAAATCAACAAAATCGTGCTCTTCAACACAAACTTGCCGAGTACTTCCGCAAAAAGAAAACTGAAGAAGTGAGACAGGAAGTGGATAAGAACGTCACAGACCAAGAACAAAGGTCATTGTTCGCTGCTTCAGTCTTCAAATCGAGGGTTTCCATTTAAAATTGAGTGATTGTCAGGTATTTGAAATACGTGGGCAACCTGGACGAACTACGGCAGCAGCAGGCAGGGGAGCAGGAGGCGTACAACGAGCAGCTTGACGAGATGAAAGCGAGGAAGGCGGAGAAGCAGAGCCGGGTGGAGGAGGAATGGAGCAAGGCGGTAGAGTTTAAGCGCGCCGCCGCAACCGCCGCCATAAACAGCCGCTCAGGAAGACCGATAGCTCCGAAGGTTTTCACCATTGAACACTTTCACTGCAGTTGTTCTTGTTCCAGCGTTAAATGGGTGGCGGCATTGTTGCTTGTTTTCTTGCAGGATATCGAGTTGTATGAAGCGAATGAACGCAAGAAAGAGGCCGAAGTATCCCAAGTTCGTCTCGAAAATATTAAGCTAAAGAACCGATTAAAAAAACAAGAAATGCAGCTGAAGCAAAAGGTAAATTTGTCTCTTTATGACGATGACGTTGACGCTGTGATGACGCTGTTTGCCCGTCATAGGAGGAACTTGCAGAAGGCCTTCACTTGATTGACTTCGAGCAACTGAAGATCGAAAACCAGACATACAACGAGAAGATTGAGGAAAGGAACGAGGTACTGGCTCAAGTTAAGATTTTAAGGCGGCCACTTTCATCATCTCTTGTCGATCGCAGTTCTGTCAACATAAGTTCGCTTTCGTACAAGCAATATCCATTAATGACCACACAATATTCTAAAGCAATCTATACATTGCTTATGATTATGACTGAGGGTATACGTATGCGGTCGAGATTTTTTCATCGGGAAAGGTTTGCTTCGTGAAAGGGGCAGGACCCTGTGTGGTCCTAATCAGATGTCGCGAAATTCCATCTGATGTCCTTTCCGAGTAGTTGTGAGGCAGTCGTAAAAGTGTGCAGTTCATCTCTCGCCGTTTGCAGCGATCATCTGCGTACACTATGACCTAATAATTGAGTGTTTGCTTCGTAGGAACTGCTCAAGCTTAAGAAGAAAATCACGAGCACGGTCCAAGTCCTGACTCATTTAAAAGAAAAACTTCAGTTCGTTCAAGCCGAGAACCACGTGAAGAAGGAGCAACTGGCGGACGTTGAACTCGAAGTGGCGCAGGTCAGTAACCTTGGAGCTCGTTTTATTGAGTTCATTCAACTTCATGAGTTTTTTCAACTCTCAGAAGCGCGACGTTCTTTCACGGACAAAGCAATCACGTGATGCGTTACGCCATGAAAATAACAAATTACAGCAGAGGTCAGGGTTGTTGGGGAACGCGGATCTGCTGAGAGATTTCGAGGTTTGCTGGTTCAAAGTATATCTCCTAATATGGCACCTCCTAGGCAGCCATTCCTTTCAAGTTGAAATGATTGTTATAGCTTAGGTCATGTGATATGGTCTGTAGTTTATTTCAGTCCTAGCTCCTTGCTTAAACATGTGATGTCTGTGTCGCTCTACTTAGGCTGGAACAGACGAAGCTGACGAGCTCGAGCATCGTCTGGATCGACTCAAGCGCACTCACGCCGAACTCACCCTCAATATAAGCGGCTTAAAGAAGAAAATAGAACTGGCGAAGGAGAACCAGAGCTGATTGCGCGTGTTACTTTTTGCGATTTTTTGTCTCTATATCATTGTTCAATAAAATATGGTTGATATTTGAGTTCCGCGCTCCTCCTCGCTCCTGCGAGTCCTAACTTATGACGTAAGTTGAACGTTGAAAGGTTTCGAGGTGAAAGGCCGGAAAGCAGCTTTCACAGCTCGATCAGTGGAAAGCATTGAAACAAGCCATGGCGCGCATAAAGCGCTTCCTGCAACGTTAGTTGACCGCATTATGCGCTCACAAATCTGGTGAGAGGTTGCTTCTTACACCGGTTACCACAGACAAATATTCCAAGGATTTTATAGAATTTTTATGACTCTGAGTTAACAAAATAGTTGGATAAGTTTCAATATTGAGAGAAAGTATGCGTGTTGTTGTGACGTCAGTTTTAGTTCTGATGACGATTTTGGCGGTGGTGAATTCAACTGACGTAAGACAGACTATAAACGCTACTTCGAAGGAGACAATAAGGTAAATTCAACCAATTACGCCGGCTACTACGTCATATTTTAAAATTTTTGTAGCAATAATGGACTCGCTTGAGTGGTGATGACACTTTTGTCGATAGTTTGATGGAAATTGCTTGGAAACGTATCAAAGCATTCCGAACAATGCTCTAGGAGGCTTCCAGCTCCAAGCAAAGTTCTCTTTGATGGGGTTGTAGCCAGTTTTAAAATTAAACTCTTCAACCTCAAATTACTTCGAAGTGTTTTATTTTTTGCTTCAATTTATTTGGTAAATCGGGCACGATCGTGTTCTTACTTTTTCACTTAAATCAAAACAATGAAATTTTAATCCCAGATAATTCGAAAAAACAACTTCTCCATGAAAGCTTCTACAACGAAGATTACGAAATCAATCACGTCATAACAAATGAAGATTTTTCTTTTCATACAGGGATTACGTCACTCGTCCATGGCCTGCTACTTACGACCCAGAATACGCAGTGGACGAGGAATTGCTTCGCTTCATCGATGACAACATCATGTACTACGGCGACGAATTCTCGCAAAGTTGCCTCGACGAAGCAGGAGTGAAAGATCTCATGGACGGAGAAACAGAGGTAAATTTCCAAGCAGGGTCGGAAGCGTTTTCCATTTCTATGCGCGATTGACCTTTAACTTCGTCCGGGCCACAGGATCACCGGAGGGGCAACCAGGTTCAAGTGAGCGCTCTAGATCGGTTAAATGGCGAGTTCAATTGCGGACAAGCTGACCTAAACTATACGTCTTAACTTGGAATAACCGGGGTTTCAAAAGTTAACAGTAAAATACTTCAGACTTCGTTCACAGCGTACGGTAAGGTATGATAATACCTCTGATGCCTGATAATACTGATATGTGTTTATCCTCGGACTGGGAAATGCTCGACTTAAACCCGGCGATGAATTCCACATCACTCGAGCGCCGGTTACCGAGCTAGCCGTTGTGCAAGTTCCAATTATAAATTTAATGGTAGTTTATAAAATGATTCAGGAACGTAAATTCTCGTTTGCGTCAAACGGTGGTGGTGCTCTTGAGTCTTGAACGACGCTTTCTCTTGTTCAATAGACTTGATGGACAGCTTCAAGTTCCGGCATTAACTTAAGCTATAACAAAAAATAAAGCAAGCTAACTTAATAAAGTGCTTGCCGAATTGACACAAAGATAAGTGCCCGGGACCCGAGCGATGAGGTCTTTCTTCGACCGGTTCTACTTTCCAATCTAAAATATCGTTTGCTGCCAAAAACACGTTTCTACGGTGATTACGTCGCAAGCTAATTGACATTTTTGACCAACATAAGGCTTGTTTCCACAGCGCCTCAAGCGACAGTTCAACCGTCTATTTGTGGTCACCGTGTCGCTGTTCTCCCTCAATTTCGTGATGTGCGTCATCGCTGTAACGTTGGCTTGTCGACGCAGGAGAGAGCGACGCCAGAAAAGAGACGTCATAAAATATAACAAACCTTTCATAGACGACTCCAGCGACAACACTGGGGTATTCCCCGAAGCCAGCAACGCGGCCTTTGACCAAGTCTCGGAGCAGTGTAGTCCTCAGTACGGAGGCAAGGCAACGCGTGTGTATTCTGTGGAAGTCTGAGCAGCTGATGGCGCCCCGCAGAACAATTTAAAACACTTCGGTCATGGAAGGCTGGTTCAGGCTTTTAAAGGGAGAATTGCTCTACAATGTGTCCATCAGTCGTAATTAATTTTTCTAAAATCTTTCACAACTTCATGCAGAGTTCTTGAGCATTATCTTAATCGCTTGTCGTTTATATTTGTATCGATCGTAATAAACTGTCATGAATCACAATTTTGTAATCATTTACGTAACAAAACGCTGTTGAACGCGTGTAGTTGCCCGATGAAATACGCTGCAAGAGCTATATGCGACTCGGCCACACAGAATGGCGTATATAGGATCGGGTTCAGGAGGTGCCATAAGTTTTTCAAAACTGTTTTTTAAAATGGCCATAGCCCAGCGCCCCCCCCCCCCCCCCCCCATAGTAGTTTGGCAGCGCACCTGAAGTGAAGCATATCAGTCGGTTTCGATGAGCCTTGAAAGGGAATCTGCGGATTGCTAAACACCAATGGATGGTGTAGGGCAATATTAACATTATCAACATTAACTTTGCTTTTTTGCCTCAATCATACAGGATTATAGGGGAAAGTGGGGCAGTATTTAATCAGTATTTATTTCATTATTTATTATTTATTCATTACGGACATTATTGACGAGATTAAATATTGATTTAATAATACGTCGCTTATTTTTTGGTATTGACTGAGCATAAGGAGAATTGCAATACCAACTTTTACATAGCACAACAAAAACTAACGATATAAAAGACACATATATCATGGAAAGAAAAAAGAAAATGTTTTCAGAGGTTTTCGTTTTATTGCAAAACATGGGCAAAGCTTCACAAGTTATAAATATATGATGTCTATATAACCAAAATTGGGTCTGGTATGCAAGTGCACAACCAGATGACGTCTCAATAGTCAATTCGAGTAGCTGGGGTCTGGTACACACGGGCATTATGTGGTTATGCACTGTATACTAGACCCCGAAAATGAACCAATCAGAAATACAGCTCCAAAAAGTGTGAAATTCGTTGTTTTGCATTTTAACAGTGGTGCAAAAATTGTCAGTCAAACATTCGGTACCACCAAAAAAGCTAGACCTATTGTTTGAAATGTTAGACCTATTGTTTGAAATGTTAGGCCTATTGTTTGAAATGTTAGGCCTATTGTTTGAAATGTTAGACCTATTGTTTGAAATGTTAGGCCTATTGTTTGAAATGTTAGGCTACGGTATCCTTTTAAATTATGTTATAAGCTAGAGAATAAAATTACGCTTTTAGTCATGTAAAAATCTTTGTTGTTCGCCCAGTAAAACTTCGTTTATTCAAGTTCAAGTTTTTTCAAGTCGAAGGAAGTTTCTCCCATAGGCCTATTGGTTAGCCTACCCTACTGGTACCGTACTTTATTGCCCAGACTGGAATGTATGACAGTTGTTGAAGATACGTTGCGCATATAAATTTTGGCTTGATGGTGATGATAAATGTTGTTCGTGCTAGCGCTACACTTTGCATTATGAGTTATTGCGAATACATCATCCAAACTTGTTAATCTGGTTCAGTATTGCAGTGTTTGATTAGCAAACTGGCCAGGTTGGATAGTTGCGGAAGATAAAAATTAATTCCGCATAGGCCTATAATAGGTTTTGTTTCACCCTTTCTAAGTTACGGCCATCATTTTTTTTGACTGGCAAGATTTTTTCGATCGCCTAAACTTAACAATGGAAATTGGCCACCCACTTTGATTCTTTTTTAAATGACAAGCGTTTCTGGTCTTTGAACTGTAAAGATTTCGCTCAGTTGAGTTTGAACTTAATTACGGAAGATTTGAACTTAATTACGCTATAAAGAAAAAACATTGAAAATATGTTATCTAGTTCTTATTTTACAGCGGAACGACGTAAACGAACAACAAACGAACAACAAACGAAAGTATTAAAACAGATGCGAACCACACAGCTTAAATTATTTAATGCAGCGTTGAAGCATAAAATAATAAAAATTAACAAAAACATTTAATGAAATTTTTTGCCTAGTGAGATTTTTGGAAATTTTTTGCTTTGCTTAGTGCTTAATATTAGGTCGAACTGGCGATGTGGCAAATCTCAATTGCGTACTAAGGTCTGTCAGCCTTGGCCTGTAATGACTTTCTGTGATGTTGAGTTTAGAAAAGTTAATTACGTTTTAAGTTTTCTTCCTTCGTGACTTCTAGCAGCCTTTTACTCTTTAAACAAAACGGTTTTCCTCGATAAACCAAAACATAGCCATGTCCATTCATATTGAAATTAACAAAATAACAACTTAAAAAACCTGTAAAATTTTGCATAATAATTATCATTCAAGCGCAACCTATTAATTTGGCAGGTTTTTAGGTTTTTAGCTGCTCCCGCGGCCACAAAAAATACATCGGTTGAGTGCGGCAATCTATTGAAGACATACTGCTGTGACTCAATCGTGCTATCAGCTTTTGATATTGCATTACGCAAAGATTAGAAACAGGTCAATGAAAGTTCAAGACTGCTGGTCTTGCCGGAATGCTTCGCCATGCAAGAGCGATTGTCAAACCGATTCAAAATTTCTTTGCGGTCTGCATGTTCAACACCTCTGGTTTAAATTCTAGCATTTATTTCTCAGTGAGCGATCGGGCCAATAGTGTGCGCAGGAGCATGGGTTAAACTGGATTTGGATAATCGCTAAAGAGATGAATGAACCTAAAAGTCAAGAAAGTGCTGATCTCAGGATCAAAACTCTAACTTTGAAAGTGTGCTCACCCCACACATTTCCTGTATATAGCTTTTTATCCACTTAGTTTGTCATAAAACCATCACATTTTGCTGAAGGTGTCTCAATGCAAGGTTGTAGTCATGGTTTATGGGTTGGAAAGGTTGTAATTGCATGTCACCATAATGCTTGCGCTCACTTTCGTCAAGTATTGAGTGGCAATTTTTTTAAACATTTCCTAATTTTTATTTTTCACAGCGCATTTTCTGTGAAAAAATAATAGACAATGTGCATATTAGGAATGGATTGAAATGTGTCTTATGTCATAATAAACGTGATTAGTTTGTAAGTAATTTTTTTGCTTTTTTTGTGTTGGTTTGCATGGAAGATATATTCGTGGTTGAAAGCAAGACAATTCTTACAACATAAAAATGTGGATTTGGTAAACGCACTTCTGCTGTTTCCTCTCATGCTTGGTAAATAACTACTCAAGCTGATGAACCGAATATGTCAGACACATGACTATGCATACGGGACTGGGAACTTAGGTGTGGTAGGGAAAGTACCTTATTATTTGGGATAGATTACTAACTACAGGTGGATTATAAGCCTTTGTTAGAAACTATGATACTGTTTGTAAATGACGATATCCCAAAAACTAAGAGTTCCTCTGCTCATGACTGACAAGTTTGCTGAAAGCTCCTTGTATACCACATTTTAACAGTTTAAACTTAAATAAACTCGCAACTTGTTTACCACAAGGTGGCTGCATCAGGGTGGGGTAAGAAGCAATCGTCCAATTTAAACAGCCAGACATAGTGAAAGTAATGATTCATTTTAAAAGCATTGACCTCTTAGAAGGCAAAACTTAGCGGACTTTTTCCGTTAGCGTTTCATTGGTTGCTTGTACACATTATACTTCCATTTGTAATTTTTACACTCTGCTGTGGAGTGGACTCAAACAATGTCTTGGAGATGCCATTAACTGTTACGCTCGTAATTTATTGCACGGTGTGCTGTTAGTTATGCAATGTTGGTATAATGCTGCATTTTAATGTTTATTTTAGAAGCTGGCCACCACTGCTATTGCTACGTGGTTGTTCACTTTGTGTTGCTCTTGTGATAACAAGCACAGAGGTACTTCAAAGTCTTCTTAAACAAGCATTTTACATGCGGCGTCTTGCCCGCACGTTGTATCAGTTGTCTGCTTTGCCTTCAAGTAGTATTACATCAAGTGCTTTGTGTTCTGCGCAGTAGTTGGCTGGTGACTGAATGCAGACAGTGGCCATGTTTTGTGAATAACCTTGATAAGCTTCGTAAAGGTTTTTTATCCATGAATGTGGTGAAAGATTAGAATTGAAATAATTCCTTTACTAAGTAATGTGCTGATTTTCTTGTTCCAGACTCAGTTTTTGCAATTATGTAAACAATTTGTGTGCAAAAAGAAATATATATTTTTACAAAGATGAGGCATATAATTTTGTTGCTGTTTTTGTCCTATTTTGTGCAATATTCGGTGGCTCAGTGGTTCTCGCCGGAGCAGACGGAAATATTTGATCTTGTTGATCAAACTAAGCTCAATTTCTATGAATTCCTCGGACTCTCTCAGGTAATTATTGCCACAACATTCGACTCTTAGCACGTGACCTTTGTTGAAATGTAGCACATGTACGATAATAAATCAGTTGAAGAATTGCGATTATCTTCCTTGCTTTGATCAGGATGCGAGCCAGCCGGAGGTAAGAAGAGCCTATCGGAAGCTCTCACTGACGATGCACCCGGACAAGAACAAGACTGAAGGCGCAGAGGAGAGCTTCCGGATTCTTGCAGCCATGTATGAGGTATTCATTATATTGCCCTGGATCACTTTGACACTGAGGCTGTGTTTTGTCCAAATAACTGGAAATGGAGATTTTATGTAGATTCTGAAAACGAAAGAAAAGCGTGAAATTTATGATGAGGTTCTGGCAAATGGACTGCCGGCTGCGTACTTGTATGTTCCCAGGTGAGTTGCATCATTGTTCATCTTGCGTCATGACCTGCAGTGCCATTATGTGGAAACAGTAGCTTGTTTCAACTGCAGGGTTATTTGTATGCAATCGCTAGTAGACAGACACAATTATGGTTTCTATGATAGTTCTATTTCATAGTTGTCGGTTAAAGCTGAGTGAATTAGTTAATGTAGGCTACCTGCCCTTGTTAAGCAGATAATTGTGTTGTGTTGTAACAAAGGTGTCATTGTTCTGTTCAGGCAACTGAGAAAAATGAGTTTGCTTGAAGTGTCCGTCATCATCGCGCTGATCGTTACTCTTGGACATTTCCTCGTCATCTGGGGATCTTATGCCGAGAAGAAGCTCGCTCTGGTATGTCGAAGCTGTCTTCTCCCGCCTCCTGGTTGCTTCACTTTGTTGCTCTGTTTCAGGATGAGTATCTGCCTCGACTTCGGAAAAAACAGAAAAAGCAACGCAAGAAAGGGTTGAACAACGCAGACCAAATTGTGGAGGAAATTGAAAACTTGTAAGACGTAGAAGCATCTCACCTTCTATGCCGAGGCTACTTTAAGTGTTAGAGGACATGAAACAAGCATGTGCAGTAATAAAATTCTGTTCCGTTCTGTTCTGTTGAGTTTAAACGCTGTTGTTTGTAGAGTAACGAAGCCAACATTATACGATGTCTTGCCAATTTTGATCTTCCGTAAATTTTATGGATTTGCCGTGTGGTTGCCCGAGTTTGTAAAATTCAGACGAGAATTGAAACGACTCAAGAAAGAAGAAGAAGAACTAAAGAGAAAGTAGACGTTTGTGATTTTTACAGTAAAGCATTTTTATCACAGGTTAGAATGAGAGGGAGAGGTTCTCTTCTTTTAAATTGTGGAAAAAAGTTCCATCAAGCTTGCTGGCCTATAGGTTCAAAATCAATCGAGCGTAACCATTTTCTCTCTCTTATTTTAATCGGTGATAAAAAGGTTCTACCGTTTTTTACTGAACTTCCGCTTAATTCTGTTGTTGTGGCTCGGACAAGAAGCCGCAAATGGCTGTAGAAAGAATTGGCAAAAAGTTCGTTCAAATTCATAGACATCTGATACAGGAAGGAAGCTGAAGCTGACCGTGAGTATTGTTGCGAAAGATGCCCAATATAAACAATTAAACATCTGCTATTATACTGGTAGTGATAACGAATGCTTTTACTGAGGTCTGGAAAGCATTCTCATCAGTTGACCAGCATGTGCAATGTTAAAAATTTTTGCAAGATTCAACTATATGTTTTTCTCATAAAACAGTCATCTGAATCTGGCCCAACGGCGCCCTCAGTGTTTGAAAACTTGCAGTCAATTGAGGAGTTGGAAGCGATGTACGACGAGTGGGCTGATGAAGACTTCAAGAAGAAGGTGACGGCTGCTCATATTTGTGCTGTAGCGGCGAGATCTGTCCCACGCTGGATCTCTTCGTAAAAAGTTTAACTTTGAAACTCCGCTTCCAAAGTCCTTGATATTTCACTTGGCTCAATTTTGACCAAGACTTCTTGCATATATTTTAAAGATACCCACGAAGAATTTGAACATTATTTTGCTGCATTTGAATTTCACTGGAGGTAACTTGACTGAAACCTTGCTATTTTTGTAGAACACAAAGAAGAGATCTGATTGGACAGAGGAGGACCAATCACAGCTGGTGAGGCTGATGAGCAAATACCCAGGAGGAACGTCGGAACGGTGGCAGAAGATTGCAAAGGAATTAGGAAGGAGCGTCGGGGAGGTCACGAACCAGGCCAAGGCTTCCAGGACAGGGATCTCCATCCCAGGCATGCCAGCTGCATTGCTCACACGACGTGTGAATCGCACAAATGTTTTAACTGAGCTTCTGGAATGTATACAGGAAGCAAAGTGAAACACTCTGCGGTCTCCGAAACTTTTTCCAATGCTCTTACGAAAAATCGCAACGCTGATGCCAACAAGATACCTGATGACGTCATAACCACGCAGGCGTACGACAACAGCGACATGCAAATGCGAGTCAGCGCAGGTACAAGCCTTGTGGTGCTTACGTAGATAGTAGACTCACACAGACAAGCATGACTAGCCGTTGTAGTCTTACTCGCGGCTGAAAATTCGGTGCTTTCCACCATTGTGAGGTCATGACTCAAGGTTTGAGACTTAGACGCTTTGTAGATCAACCGTTTGCATAACAGCTTGCTCGTGATTGGATTATTACGTAGTGGTGAGATTATGACGTTGTGTCGTTCTCAAAATAACCTGGCGCGTTGCCGGAAGGGTTCCACGACATATGGCCGCGGGAAAGTGGCCGCGAACAAACTCACCGGGGTCAACTGAACGTGACGTAAATTGACCGCAGACAAACTGACTGTGACATAAACTGGCCGGCGATCAAATTAACCGTCGATAAATTGGCCGGCGATCAAATTAACCGGCGACAAATTGGCCGTCAAAAGGTCAAAATTCTAATTCACTATCTAGTCACTATCCAGTATGTGTATTGCAGTCAAGGTTGCCACTCGTAGAGTTTTTTGGCCCCTTGTACGGTGACCCATATTCATAGATTTCTTATTGTTACATACATTTTCCCAGTCTAGACGAGTTGTTTGATGAGATTATGAAACAATGCGTTGTAGCCTATCTCATGTTGTAACAATGGACTTATTGCAATAACCATCGTTGAAGATTTTGCAAACCGTGACATATTAGATTTTCTCAGAGGCATCGCCCACAACCTACAATTTGCGCAATAAACTTCCTTGTTTGTCAAATACTACCGAGTTTAAAATTTTGACCTTTTGACGGCCAATTTGTCGCCGGTTAATTTGATCGCCGGCCAATTTATCGACGGTTAATTTGATCGCCGGCCAGTTTATGTCACAGTCAGTTTGTCTGCGGTCAATTTACGTCACGTTCAGTTGACCCCGGTGAGTTTGTTCGCGGCCACTTTCCCGCGGCCATATGTCGTGCTCCCTGCCAGAAGGAATGTGAAAACGAAGTGAGATGGTGACATGTGGTAGTCCTGGTTGTGGACGTTGCGTTGGTTGGTTTGGTGTCACTCGTTACCTGCCGTTGTAATGGTTTGGTGTCACTGGTTACCTGCCGTTGTAATGGTTTGGTGTCACTGGTTACCTGCCGTTGTAATGGTTTGGTGTCACTGGTTACCTGCCGTTGTAATGGTTTGGTGTCACTGGTTACCTGGTATTGTAATGGTTTGGTGTCACTGGTTACCTGCCGTTGTAATGGTTTGGTGTCACTGGTTACCTGCCGTTGTAATGGTTTGGTGTCACTGGTTACCTGCCATTGTAATGGTTTGGTGTCACTCGTTACCTGGTATTGTAATGGTTTGGTGTCACTGGTTACCTGGTATTGTAATGGTTTGGTGTCACTGGTTACCTGGTATTGTAATGGTTTGGTGTCACTGGTTACCTGCCGTTGTAATGGTTTGGTGTCACTGGTTACCTGCCGTTGTAATGGTTTGGTGTCACTGGTTACCTGCCGTTGTAATGGTTTGGTGTCACTCGTTACCTGGTATTGTAATGGTTTGGTGTCACTGGTTACCTGCCGTTGTAATGGTTTGGTGTCACTGGTTACCTGGTATTGTAATGGTTTGGTGTCACTGGTTACCTGCCGTTGTAATGGTTTGGTGTCACTGGTTACCTGCCGTTGTAATGGTTTGGTGTCACTGGTTACCTGGTATTGTAATGGTTTGGTGTCACTGGTTACCTGGTATTGTAATGGTTTGGTGTCACTGGTTACCTGCCGTTGTAATGGTTTGGTGTCACTGGTTACCTGCCGTTGTAATGGTTTGGTGTCACTGGTTACCTGCCGTTGTAATGGTTTGGTGTCACTGGTTACCTGGTATTGTAATGGTTTGGTGGCACTCGTTACCTGGTATTGTAATGGTTTGGTGTCACTGGTTACCTGCCGTTGTAATGGTTTGGTGTCACTGGTTACCTGGTATTGTAATGGTTTGGTGTCACTGGTTACCTGCCGATGTAATGGTTTGGTGTCACTGGTTACCTGCCGTTGTAATGGTTTGGTGTCACTGGTTACCTGGTATTGTAATGGTTTGGTGTCACTGGTTACCTGCCGTTGTCATGGTTTGGTGTCACTGGTTACCTGCCGTTGTCATGGTTTGGTGTCACTGGTTACCTGCCGTTGTCATGGTTTGGTGTCACTGGTTACTTGTCGTTGTAATGGTTTATGGGTACTCATCATGGTTAGTTGACGAGTTATTTCATCTTGTCAGCGCTGTCAAAGCTGTGCGAGCTTCTGTCGGTCGCTTACAGCAGATGCAAAACCCTACTCAGATATTTCTCCTCCAAACTCAACTTGAAATTTCCGAATTCGTTGGAGGCGGCTGTCGGTGAGTGACGTCATAGGTGTCTTGGTAATTTTGTGCGAAGTCGCTGCCAAGGTCGTTCGTTGGTCGCCCTCTGTTGCGTCATCAATGCGCAACAATGTTTGCATAAAATCCTTCCAACGATCGTCGCTTTCTTTCCTGATACGATTTCTTTCATACACGTCATTGTTTCGTCATGAAAGCGTGATTGTTACGCATGAATGAGCATGATTACGTGATATTTGTTTAAATCTTCAGCTTGTGAGCAAAGATCAGAATCAAGTTCCAACCGGGTGGACCCCCCAAGCCCAAGTTCAAAGGTGAAACGACGACAGGAATCGCGCGATATCAAACGCGACATACATTCCAACCAGGATGACGTAGATGGTAATATAGAATGTTGTCAGTAGGGAGACTGTTAATTATTACATTTAGCGAAATTCCAACTCAAATTATTGTTTTGTCTCATGAGTTCAAATGATCACGTGATCTGAAGTGAAGTTCAAGGTGTATTTTACTTCGTCCGCAGATACCCAAAATGATGTGACGTCGTCATTCATGGTCGATGCTTGGGAACAGAGCCAGCAGAAACTCCTCGAGATGGCGCTAACACAATTCCCGAAATCGTCAGCTGAGCGGTGGGACAAAATCGCGAAATGTGTCCCGGGAAAGTCCAAGGTGCTTCCCCTCATACCAGATTGTGTTCCTAACCTTGAAATGTTATTAAGTTTATGACGTAGTATGGCACATGCAGAGAAGCCACCACTATGGAGAGCCAAATTAACCATATTTGGAACTCAATGGCATACCATATTTGGTATGTTTGGCAGACAATAAAGTTCTGTTTTTCACCAGTTGTGCCTATTCCCGATGATGCCATATTAGGTTATTCCGCGAATTTTATTCTTTCGATTGGGTTCGTCCCCACGAAAAACCGTTTATTCTTCACATGCTAATGTAGAGGAAATGACGTAACAGAGGTTTATTACTACTTCACAGGAAGAATGCATCGCGCGATACAGATTTTTGGTTGAAAAGATCCAGCAGCGTAAAAAGAACAAGAGTTGACGAGTGATCGCTTTTTCAACGAATCCTTTACGAGTTACTTGGGATGAAATTTTGTAAATCATGTTTTCACATTGACATCAAATATTGCTGCCATTTTGTATCAGATTTATGGGTATTCCCCGGTTTACACCGATGTTTTGCAATAAATGACGTCATTTGGCGTTGTCAGGTGGTAGCTCGGGTGCATGTGGTGCTTGTTGAAGGGTTATACGAGTACCTCTGGTCATTAAAAGATCGATGTCACATAAAGGTATTGTTCAGCGATTTTCTCGCGCAATCCCCGCCATCATTCTTGCTAGGCCGGTAGTTTCCACCCTTCGTGATAATGACGTAATAATAGCGAAAATCTGCGCCTTAGTTAATCACCGATGTCGGCTTTCATGTCGATATTTTCTCTCAGTGGATTCGAGATAATTTTTAAAAACCATGTTTCACGCCGGCACTTAAACAAGGAAACGTCAATCGTAGAAATTGAAATCGAAGCCGACTTCGCCATCGAGCTCGTGCATCGGATGCCAGAGCTCGTAGCAATTGTCAACGCAGCAAATGCAAGGTTATGTCTCCAACTGCTTGTCGGTGTCACAGCAAGAACCTTCTCCACTCTTATCAAGGCTTTGCGAGATGATGACGTCATAGCGAGTAGAATGGCAAAGTGGATTAGCATAGACTAGCGAGCCCAGCATGGAAATTTATAAAACAGACCGTTAAAAATGTTTGTGTTAATATTTCACGTTGATTCATTGACAAGCCGGGCTTCACATTTACGTATTTAGTTTCCTAGATGCTTGAGATAAAACCATGGTCTCTGTATATCCTTAGAGATATTTAAACCTATAATTATAACAGCTATGATGAAACCATTTAAACTCCACCTGCACAGCCTTGCTCAGTAAATATTTTGCCATGTTGAGTTTCTTGTGAGTTGCGTTCTGGAGGAGTTTTCTATGACGTGAGCTCAAGTATCGATCTTTCTTAAACTTAAGTTGGTTGGGCTCGAATATTAAATTATGCATAGACCCTTTTATTGATATTTGCAGAAATCGACCCCCGGGAATAAACAAAATCCGAACATAAACTTCCCTTTAACCATAAAGCGCGTTGATGGAACAAACTGAGGCAGACCTTGCAGCGCAGTAGGCCATGTTGGTGATCAAGTTTCGAGTGAGAAAGAACCTGATTGTTAAGTCGTTTATCAACCGATAAGGGTCGAGATTCGTCAATTTTATCAGGTGTTGAAATATTAATCAAATGAGAAGACATTTGCTGATCACCTGCTCGAGACGACAAGAGATCAAAACAAATGTTGATTCAAATCAAATTCAGAGGAGCTTCGACAATTATCGTCTTAAGTTTCTGTTTTCCTCCGATTTCTAAAACAGTTTACATTTGCGTAAAAGTCGCAAACTTAATGAATAATTCAGCGGCTTTTGTGGTATTATGCGGATAAAATGCAGCGTTGTTTTTAGGCAACGCACATTTTGCTTCATAATGGTCCTATTTTATGTCGCTTATATTAATATTAATCACAGTTATTTCGGTCAATTTTAAAGCAACTGGATAAACAGCGAGCGCTTAAAAGCACATTTGCGCAAGTTCATGTGCCGACTAATTCTTGCTGTGTATCTCTTGGCATCTCAATCGACTTTGCCATAGCATAGTGACAAAAAGTTTGGATTGGTCTGGATCAATTATTAAAGCTTTGTATAAAGATGGCGGCCTCTTGTCTTTGACATTACAATTTTTAACATTTCCTCATAAACTGAAATTATTTACGGATCGTTTTTGAAAGGGTTTTATCGTGTCTTGCCACCAACCTGCCATAGGAACAAACCTTCACTGCAATTGTCCTCGTGTGGTTTAGGTTGCAATAAGACAAGAGGTGCCCGCCCCACCTGCCAGTCTCACAATGAACCAATCACAATTATGTTTCCAGCTTTAACAGGCGATGAGTAGGAAGCTCGAAATGACAAGGTTGGCCAATCCTGTGTTTGGCGGGATGTTGAGGCGGTCGAGCCGGCGGAGCAGTTCAAGTTTTGGTCCTGACCTTCTTATGCAGCCAATTATTCCGGGGATCGCCAAGTTAAGACGACAACGTTGTAGAAGGAATTCTCTCCCCGCAAACTTGCAGCAAAGATCTTGGATTAAACGGGTGAACTTTGTTTATATATAACCTTCATTTTTTATTTTCTGTTTACTTTGTTTTATTTAAACAATAACGGAACGGCAACGCAATTTTTGTCTTAATTTATTTATCTTATTATTATTTCATGTGGATTACAAGTGTGGCGGCTATCTTAGTTTAATTCATAGATAAACGGAAATAATTGAAACAAGTCTCTATAATTAGATGGGATCCAGTGACAGTTGAAAGTGTTACCTTGGGTTGAAATCGGACCAGTTGAAAACATTGTCATTTTGTTAATTTCCATCTCGATTAAAAATAGTGGCAGATGATTGAGATTATTTTCCACAGCGGTTAAACTTTCCTTTGAGAAAAAAAAAACCTAATTTGCAAAATCTTGTTTAGATTCGACTTGATTATTATCGCTCTTGCTGGAAAGTGCGTGTGCATTATTAATATGTCCGCATTTTAGGTTTCAACCTAATTGCCATACCGCTTTGGTCTACTTCATGCGTGAAGGAATTTTAGAGAAAAAGGCCGCATGAAAGTCGAGGCTTGTTGTTAACCTCGCGCATATTAAGAAAACCTGACAGTATGTAAAGTCTGTGTTCTGGCTCATTTAAAACTCTGCGTAGAGAAGTTACCAAACGCATTTCTCCGCTTCTATTTCACGAGAATTTCTTGTTTTGGGCGAAAAGTCAGTTGAACGTATTTAGACCAATCTTCAGGTCATGTTTGTTTGCGATGAGTTTGAAGAGTTTGCGTTTAAAGTATGCTTTGTTATGCCAATGTGTGGGTTTAGTTTCTCGATGAGGGAATTATCAGAAGAAATATTGTTCCAATTACTTGCAGCAGACTCGAGTCCCAGCATTTGACTTTATTTACGTTAAGTGTTGGCAGATTTTTTTCTTTGCAAACAAAACCCATAAAGGAAAAAAAAGGAATGTCATCCAGTTCTTATTCATCAGTTATCGTTTATGACGAGATAGCCTATTAGATGTCTATGTTGTTGCAAGGTTTTAGCTAAACGATCAAAACCATGTTTTAAGCAAGAAGCGATCCGTCCCAGCCGCTTGATCAGGTTCAAGTGTTGTTTACTCGAGTTGACGCACTATGGTTTGTTTTAAACGTCTGTGTTAGATCGAAGAAGAGTCAATCACTGTATTAGTAGAAGCGCTTCGCTTCATTTGTTACTTGAGCAAAGTTGGTGGAAAAAGCGAAGTTTTCTTCAACATTTTTTAACACTTCTGGAGCTTACTAAACGGGTCTGATTTGACGAATTTATATTAAAATGAAAAATCCATCGAACTAAAAATCATCTAACTCTTTTGTTTACCGCACACATACCTTCGACCAACATACAGTAAACTCATTGCTTGTGTAAGCCTTGGGTTGGGTTCTTTATGACTCTCGCGTTGCTGTTGATGCATGAAGGCTATTGTGTGATTGTACGCGGCTGAGTGAACGTTTGAATTCTCAAACTGATTTTCGTTGTTGTGCTTCTGGCATGCAGGGAATGATTGCCATGATCTATAGAATCAAATTATTCGGGCTATTTAAGTTTCTTTGCGGTTGTTTGAGCTTGCTCCGCTAAACGTCCCATCCAAGTAGCTTAATAGCAATTGGACATTTTGCAATGCTTTATTATTAGGACAAAAAAGTGTTTGAAAATGTTTGGTTTCCAAAAGTTTTTAAAAGCTATCCATCCCTTGTTGTTGTGAAACCTGAGACAAACACCACGATAAACGGTTTTCAAAGTTGCTTTATTCTGCTTGGCAGAACCTTGCTTACGTCAGAGAGAAAGAGTATTCTATGCTTGAACGAGCAAAATAGTTTAGTTAAGAGATCAAGAAGTCACACCGAGGTTAACGAAAAGGCGTTTAAGGTTAAGCGATGCGTAGTGAGCAAAATTTGACGATTGTTAACGCACAAAGTCAGTTTTTATGCGCAGTGTCACTCACTAATGTGGTCAAACCCTTGAAGAAAAAATTGCCTCAATAACTCTGAGAAAGATTGTTAAGACTAAAATCCGACTAAAGTCTAAAATTGTTTTAAATAGCTCAGTCGCGTTTCGATATATTTTTGTCTACTTTTGCCCTCAGTCTAGATCCCGACGCTGAAAGCAACGTTGGCCGAATAAACAGCTTTCCACACCGGCTGATAAATGTTAGTTGCTCCTGGCATGAATTGGTGATTGGACATTTGACTTTATATCGCAATGCAATGTCAGGTCTGTGCCATGGTAATGTGTCTGATAAGGTCTGGTGAGAGAAAGTGAATTGTTTTAGTTGAACCAGCGCTGAATCAAGTGGGAAGCAAGTTTATCACGTGATGGTAGGCCTGTTAATAATTTTGGTTACTAACAAGCTTAAGTGATTAAGAAGCAAAATTTTAATTTTTCTTTTCCTATGAAGCAATCGACTTCGTCGAAATGCGGATGCAGGAGGAGCACGAACCTGAACTTCGGAGGTTGGAGCCGCTCTCCTCCTTCGCAACCCGAGACACAACATTTCATGCAAAGGTTGTCTTTCACACAGACATCTTATAAAGTGTTCTACTGGCTATTGTGGTTTCGCAATCTGACGGAGGAAATTCTTTGCGCAACCTAAACCCGGCGATGATCCGTCAGCACTCGAGCGACGGTTACCGAGCTTGCTGATGTGCAAGTTCCGATTTTTACTTTTTTATTTTTTACATAAGTTGACACTGAACAGAAGCAAGTGCCATGAATGCCTTGCCCAAGTATATTACAACGGTATAGCGTCACCTGGTATCGAACTCGGACTGCGTTTCTACGGGCTAGGCACCTCGACCGCTCCCATGTTAAAGCGCAACTTTCTTTTTAGAAACCAATCGCAACGAAGCAAGAACCGGATTTACTTCGAGAATCGACCGAAGCTATTGAGGTGGTTCTCGCGCATCCAGTCAATGATCCACGAAAACCCGGGCATCCGGCCAAGTATTTGTGCGGTCATCACAGGATTCGTCATAATCGTCTTCACACTCATAGTTTTTGCAATACCGTTCGTAAGACGCTACCTTTCGTCATGGGTAACCCTGGGTCTTGTCGCTGCTGGGACGATTGTCGTCATCGGTGGCGTTTTGGGAGCTCTAAAGTTCATCTTTCTGCCCAAGATGTTGCACAAGAAACGCTTGCAGCAAAAAATCGCAAAAAAATGCGACAAAAAGTTTCCAGTTGGCGACAGCAAGGGTGTTTCTCTGAGAAATGACTGGTCACAGCACGAAGCAACACAAGTGGTGGGCGAAGAAAGCATTTTCCAGAACTCACAACGTTTTCGGCAAAAGGAAAATCTATTTTATTCGTCACCAGACGACATCATGAAGTCTGTAAGTGACCTGAAAGGTAGACGAAAACTTCCGGGGTCGCCCCGTACGTACGAGGGGAAGCCCCTTCACTCCAAACTAATCATCAAATCTGGGAGCTTTAGCATAAAAGGTCACAGCTCAGACAAAAGACAGACGAAATTCTTTTCGCCTCTAAGCGACTCTGGGAATCCCCTTCCTCTCATCAAAACATCACCTGTTCACGTGACCCGCCCGAAGAGTCCTCTCTGCAACTCGGTGCCAAATCTTCACGCAACGCCTTCCTTCGACGTCGATTATAATGCGGAGATCGAAGCTGATGCCCCGGAGCATGAACTGGTCCATGTTCCCCGCTCACAAGCGTCAAGACCGGACCATCGCCTGCATTCTCTTATATACGAGCGATGCAGTGACTCCTCACAAGACGATACAAAGGGCAACGACTTTGCAAAGTCACTTGCTGAGGCCAAAGTAAATGATTTATATGATGTTTATCACGATACTCTGCTTCTACGCGGGGTCACCAACTTAAGGTTTCAGTGCGACCGCGAGTTTCGTAAAGCGAGATAGGTTCTTATTCGCTGTGGAAATAATTTGTTCGGCCAAAATTCATACGAAGACTTGTAACTTGAGAATTTGCGTTGTGGATACTGTGCATTAAAACAGTTGGGGCTGGTTTGTTTCATCAAAGATTTCGGTCAAAATTAAGGAACCAAACTAAGCTGTCGTTTGAGTTGATTGTTGTCAATGCCAGTTGTTCCAAACCTTTCTACACCAGGGGTAAAGATTTTTAAAAAATGGTCACGGGCCGGCAACAAACGATTGGAGTGAATAGAACAGATATTTCTAATCTTTATGTTAACCAAATTTGTCGTTGCGTAACATAACGCAAGATTTTTTCATAAGCTATGTTTTTAAGAGGGAAAATTAGAACTAAACGGCAAAGAAATCAACTCAAACAACAAAATGTCAATCGATTTTCATGCAAAATAAATGTTAGTGGGAAATTTGTATTACAAAACTTTTTGCAACCTAGACGCAGTTTATGACGAAACAATCATACATGGCACAAAATCTAAGGCATTTCTAGGTCTTAGATCAGCTTTTATTATAAAACATTTTTGCGGTTTTAACGATGACGAGATATGCCAGTTATAAGGTACCTGTATCAATTAAGGCCCACCTAACACTTTTTTGAAAATAACTCAAGAACCACAAATGAGAATAGACTGAAAAATCGTATTCTATTAGTAAGAGTATATGACTACAACATATTAAAACCCCAATACGTGAAAACCCACCAAAAAATTTTATAAAGAAATTAAAAATTCCAAAAAATGGGCTAATAACAACAAATACTAACGATTTTCGGCAAACTGACCTTACTGTAAGTTTGATGATTTCATCATAAAAACAGTTTTTGGGATAACGCATTGTGAAGTTGTTATAATTGGTAAAAATAGCTACTTTAGGGTTAAGCGTTTTGAGTTTGTTGTAATTTAAAAAAGTTACTTAGGGTTAGGGTCAAGACCAGCCGAGTTGGCGAGATTTAGAAAAAGTTACTTAGGGTTAGGGTTAAGACCATTTCGGTTGGCGAGGTTTGGAAAAAGTTACTTAGGGTTAGGGTTAAGACCATGCGGGTTGACGAGGAATGGAAAAAGTTACTTAGGGTTAGGGTTGGGGTGAAATCGCCCTTAAAATTGAAGGTTAGTATGGTAGGAAATGGTGTCTGGACAAGTTCTCTGTGGTGGAATTGTTCTCTACGATATAAATTAAATCCAATTATAAAAAGGTCGGCAAACTACTGGGAATGAGTTCATCGATGGTCTCAGTGGCAAGGTCATTTGGCCCGATTGCGGCTGGTTTGCTGCAGGAGGTTTCTTTTGCTCTTCCTGCATCTTTTGCCACTTTCATCTCGATCATTGGGTTGTGGGTTTTTCACTCCAACGTTTATTGCTTGAAGCGGTCACAGGAATAAAATGTTAGTTGGCTAAGAGGTTGGAAACTGGACCATATTTAAGTGAAGGAATTGACGTAGCAACCGTTTATTAATTATTTTCCTTTGCGTGGGTAAATGTTTTCCATGTTTGGATGCATGCGAGTGGTTGTGTTTGGTGCAGTCTGATTGATTTATTATTTTGTCATATTTTCTTTCCTGATCTTCTTAACTTTAAAAGGTTACAATTTGACCACCAAAGTTTATGAGCCTTTATTTTCTTACCTCCTCATTATTTTTTGTTTTAATGTTAAATTAATTTCTCCACCATGTTGCATCGTGCTTGTAACTGTTTTCATTGCATCTGTCTGCTTAAATTTTATCCGACTGGGATTGACTGCATGACAGTCAGCAGTAGGCCTATATTATTCTAAATCAGGTGAAATATATTTACTATGCAGTGTTTGCCATATATGTCTTTCATACGTTACAACGTGATCGCATTTTACTTCAGTGTTTACATTAAGCCCATGTGGCTCTCCAAACAAGGAAATTTTTACATCCTGTCATTCTCGTCCTGCCTCGTGTGTACAACTTCTCAATTATAAGCATACTGGGAATTCGTATACGAGTACAAAGGCGACTTCTTGTTTGTTTACTGTTGTTCACGATTTTCTATTTTATATGCGTTCTGGTTTATGGTATTTTTGAGTTACTGCATTGTAGTTTAATTGCAGTCTAATTCGGTAAAACTTATTGCTTTGGACGCTTCGTATTCAAGTTTTTGCTATTTTGCTATTCTAAATTTCCATATGATTAAGAAAGCAAAGTAAAATTTGTTCACATCCTGCCCAGAAATATTGTAAAAGATTGGGAGTCTCTACCTGTAAACAAACAGGTCGCGTGTACCAGGTTTGTCGTTGCTTTTCCTGCAATTAAATGACATGAAACTGAAAAGAACCACGAACTTGTCCTCCCTTATAAATTACCTTGTGGACGCCATGCCTCTAAGTTTTATTTCACATGATTATGTGAGTTTCAAGTTACACCAATCGACAGTCCTTCGAACAACGCCCTGCTACTACATTGTCACACTGATTCAGTTAATAGTGCTCCAGACGAGATGGCAACTGTGTTCACATACACGGTTATATGTTAGGGTAAAGTCACCCAAGATGTGAGACTTTTCTGAAAATTGTTCTCAATCAAAAACACGACAATATTCTTTGGCTCATCATTTATCGGATTATGTTAGATTTGGCATTGCTTGAAATTAACCGCACGAGTTTAAGTAAATTTTCTTGTTATTTATTGTTCGATTTACAAAATAAATGACTTTTTTGTCCCATCTTGGATGACCGTGGTAAACCAAGATGGGACGATAAGTATAAATCTTTAACAGTATAAATTTGCTTTAATTAAAATCGAATCTTAAAAAATTTGCCTTTGAAATAAAAATGAATGATGAAATTAAAACAAAATTTAAATTGATTCGTAGAAGAAACAACGAACGATGATCTTGTAAAAATCTGCGTGGCCATTCCTATCTTGCGTTTCTATCGCTGCTAAACGTAAAATTGTATTTGTTGTTTTTGGAAAATTATGGCAGACAAGCACTTTTAAATTTTGCATGGTATGCTGTGTAGATAATTCCCTTTCCAAATCTTAAAGATTTTATAAATTCGCATGTGATCACTCAAGCATGAAATGCAATCAACCCAGTTCACTTCTCAGACTGACCTTCACTTCTCAGCTACGCACGTGGAGTGAGGTACTGTTCATTTAGTTGCTCTGTTTTAGCATACTGTAGGCCTAGCTCCTGTTTTAAATTATCGGTTGTAGGCTGCAAGATATTAAACAAATCTAATATTGATTGTTTCATTTTTCGTTCATACAGTAACTCACTATATTCTACAAACATGCAGTCTGGGAAAACGATCCCGGAGCGGATGTGAGAAGGACAATGGGGAAATCCTCATGGCCTATCAGATAACCAAAAACTCGCAGCGGACAAGTGCGGACCGCAACATGCTCGTGGAAAAACTTAACCAAGGCTGCCGGACCAGGAAAGGACGTTGGATTATTCGGGTAAGTCACCACATTCTCCTTTCATGTAGAAAACTATTAAAAAAGGGATGTTTTTAATGCAGGTGCAAGATCACAAAACATTCGCAAAATATGGGGATGCAGCAATTGTCATGCCTGGCAGGTTGAAGGAAGGGCTGGACAACCTTGTCCGGTTCAACGGAAAAGAAATTTGAAATAATTTCCCCATAAATGAGCAAAGTAGTTTGCGGAAAAAAGGATGCAGCGAGGGTTGAAGTTGGCCGGAGGTGGCGAAAAATTTACCGCGACCTCAAACCGAAAGCATTCTGTCACACAGGTCGTCATCTGATGACGACGTGGACACGATCATCAGTCCTTCAAAGTTGCCAAAAAGGGTGCGTAGCTATGCGTTCTGTAAATTCTGTTGGTTTACAAGTTATAAATTGTTGTCGTTTTATTTGTAGCTTATTAAATGAAAAAAAAAAGAAAATTCCGAAGAACTTTAAGGATGCAGAGCCTGGTTAAACTGAAACTCGAAAGAAGAAAATGAGATCGTTAGTACAAGGTTTTGGGTAAGCGTTTTCACTTTTTCTTTCACTCTGTTCTTGACACAAATTCGTAAAGATTTCTTCGTAAAGTGTGTGCCAGTTAGTAGCGGAAAAAGGTGAAAATGTTTCTTTTGCAGCTCAGTTCAAGAGGGCCACAATTATTCAATTAAAGATAAAGACCTACAGAGGTCTAATTTCGCCTAAAGCACAATCGAAAGTATGGGCGAGGTTGGCCAGGAATTACCTCTTGATTATAAGTAAGCCACTTAATGTTAGCATTCAAATTGCTTTTTTTTATGTATAGAAACCGAATTTGAGTTGCATTTTTATTTTTTTTAATATTTCTTACATTAATTGGTAAGTTGTTCCATGTCTGCTGTTTTAGGAGCCTCGCCTACAACGTCCGAAGTCGTGGCTGCCCAAGAAATAGTGGCGTCAGAAATGCTACAACGCATCGACAGTTAGTCTGTGAGTAACATGGCTTGAACTTATGCGAGATTTTAAAAATTACCATGCTCTATGTAAACTGTGATGACTTAAAATGCTTTGTTTTATGATGAAAGCGAAAAGAAAAGTATCGAACGGGAATCAGAAGAAGAGAAGGAAGAGGCAGCAGGGCAAGAAGTGTCGGAGAGAAAAGAAGACGAGATGGTGGTGGATGAAAGGGAATCTGACGGGTTAGAAGGTGAAGCGGAGCATAGTGGGGCAGAGGAGGTGCCGGGGAAGAAGCGTCACCACAGAAGAAAGGCAAAATAATGCAGGTATGGTTTATATTTAGCTGCCCTGAAAACATTATTTCCTAGTTTATTTTGTGACTTTTATGTTTTTAAGCATATGCGAAAAAATGGTGATGAATGTTGGTCGTCATTGCAGAGACGTTCATAAAATATCATACAATGTGCTGTCTGGTGAAGGGAAGAAAAAGTGCCCCTTATGCGATAAATATGTAAAGCATCTGGTGAAACACCTGAATGGTGCGAAACATGATAAGGATGACACACAAGTGAAGGAGCTAGTAATGTCACTTGATAAACGGCGACGTGATAATACAGCAAAGGTAATTGCTTGTCTAGATATGTATGTAGCAATTTTTAAAGAGAAGAAGTGCTTCACGAACATGCTGCGCTTTTAGTTGTATGTGTATTGTTATAACACTTATTGTCTGTTCAGTGGCTTGGACCGAACAGTCCGTTTTTCCTAGACTGCCTGCTTCAGAAATTTCTCGCTTTATTTGCAATCCGTCGACGGAGGGGGAAAACGCTTGGTCGATGCGGAAAAGCAGAAATCTATTCTGCAAAGAATAGTTTCTAACTGCAGTTTTGAGGATTTGCACGCTTTCATCTTGGACACATACATAGAAAAGCACGTTAAAAAATGTAACTGCGTAGAATTTGCTATATTTGTGATCTGTTGCGTTTGATACAGACTACGTTGGCAGTTGCTTGAGGAAGGCAAGTGCAAGCCTTCAACCTTCATTGCGCACAATGCCGCAATAGTTGCATTCATAAAATTCTTAACTATGAGGCATGCGGCAGAATGCAGCTTTGATTATCAACCAACCATGATACCTATCAAGCAGTGGAACGAGTTTTACCGGAGACGTCACCAGGAGCGGTATGTTATTGGTTTGTTTAAAGTTTTGTTCAAACTTTGATGTTGCCGAAAATATTTGTAGACGCCACGAAATCAGGGAGAGCGATAGAAGGAACGCAATTCGGACCGACGATGTTAACAAAGTGCTTCATTCAAGATATGTTATGAGATGCCTTCAAGACATGCAACGTAAGTAGTGTGACGCAAAACCCGTAAGGCGGGTTTACAGTAAAGCCTTTTTCCATTAGGGTTAGCATCGTAAGAAATGGTGTCTTGACAAGTACTCTATGGTGGAATTGTTCGTTACCAAATAAATTAAACACAATACCGGTTTCCAAATTTTCAGGGTTAGGATATAATGACCGGTCGCATCTGGCAAAATGACTCCATTTAATTGAGGGGTTAGGGTTAGGGGTGAAATCGCTTTTAAAATTGAGGGTTAGCATCATAGGAAATGGTGTCTGGACAAGTTATTTATGGTGGAATTGTTCTCTACCAAATAAATTAAATACAATACCGGTTCCTAAATGTTCAGGGTTAGGACTTATTGACCAGCGGCATCTGGCAAAATGACTCCATTTCATAGAGGAGTTAGGGTTAGGGGTGAAAGCGCCCTTAAAAGTGAGGGTTAGTATCGTAGGAAATGTTGTCTGGATAAGTTCTCAATCGTGAAACTGTATTTTTGGTTATTAGCAATGCCATATCGACCGAAATGGTACGCGAACCTTTTTAATGGTGCTCGGCTTTTTCTGATTGTCTGAGCTGTCGATTTGCATGACGGAGCTGAAAGCTGACGTCAGAACGCTCCACCACGCTAGACTTTGCTTAACTACGCTCCACTACGCTAGATTACGCTATACTACGCTCTACTACGCTCTACTACGCTCTACTACGCTCTATTACGCTCTACTGCGCTCTACTACGCTCTACTACGCTCTACTGCGCTCTACTGCGCTCTACTGCGCTCTACTGCGCTCTACTGCGCTCTACTGGGCTCTACTGCGCTCTACTGCGCTCTACTGCGCTCTACTGCGCTCTACTGCGCTCTACTGCGCTCTACTGCGCTCTACTGCGCTCTACTGCGCTCTACTGCGCTCTACTGCGCTCTACTGCGCTCGACTGCGCTCTACTGCGCTCTACTGCGCTCGACTGCGCTCGACTGCGCTCGACTGCGCTCGACTGCGCTCGACTGCGCTCGACTGCGCTCGACTGCGCTCGACTGCGCTCGACTGCGCTCGACTGCGCTCGACTGCGCTCGACTACGCTCGACTACGCTCGACTACGCAATAAATTTTGTCTATTTCCATTTGCACGATTTGCATGACGGAGCTGAAAGCTGACGTCAGAACGCTCCACCACGCTAGACTTTGCTTAACTACGCTCGACTACGCTCGACTACGCTATACTACGCTATACTACGCTCTACTACGCTCTACTACGCTCTACTACGCTCTATTACGTTCTTCTACGCTCGACTACGCTCACTACGCTCACTACGCTCGACTACGCTCGACTACGCTCGACTACGCTCGACTACGCTCGACTACGCAATAAATTTTGTCTATTTACATTGCACATTAATCACAGTTGTCGTGGCCGAGTGGTTAAGGCGACAGATTCGAAATTTGTTTGGCTCTGCCCGCGGAATTGAAATCATGCTTCCATAAGTGATTTGCGGAAAGTGCGATTTTATCTAATTGCATTGAACAATAAGCACAGTTGTCGTGGCCGAGTGGTTAAGGCGACAGACTTTAAATCTGTTGGGCCTTGCCGGCGTAGGTTCGAATCATCCCGACAACGTGGAATTAAAATCACGCTTCGATAAGTGATTCGAGAAAAGTGCGATTTTATCTATTTGCATTGAACATTAAGCACAGTTGTCGTGGCCGAGTGGTTAAGACGAAAGACTAGAAGTCTGCTGGGCTCTTTTTGTCCCATCTTGGATGACCGTGGTAAACCAAGATGGGACGATAAGTATAAATCTTTAACAGTATAAATTTGCTTTAATTAAAATCGAATCTTAAAAAATTTGCTTTTGAAATAAAAATGAATGATGAAATTAAAACAAAATTTAAATTGATTCGTAGAAGAAACAGCGAACGATGATCTTGTAAAAATCTGCGTGGCCATTTCTATCTTGCGTTTCTATCGCTGCTAAACGTAAAATTGTATTTGTTGTTTTTGGAAAATTATGGTAGGCAAGCAAATTTTAATTTTAAATTTTAAATTTTGCATGGTATGCTGTGTAGATAATTCCCTTTCCAAATCTTAAAGATTTTATAAATTCGCATGTGATCACTCAAGCATGAAATGCAATCAACCCAGTTCACTTCTCAGACTGACCTTCACTTCTCAGCAACGCACGTGGAGTGAGGTACTGTTCATTTAGTTGCTCTGTTTTAGCATACTGTAGGCCTAGCTCCTGTTTTAAATTATCGGTTGTAGGCTGCAAGATATTAAACAAATCTAATATTGATTGTTTCATTTTTCGTTCATACAGTAACTCACTATATTCTACAAACATGCAGTCTGGGAAAACGATCCCGGAGCGGAGGTGAGAAGGACCATGGGGAAATCGTCATGGCCTATCAGATAACCAAAAACTCGCAGCGGACAAATGCGGACCGCAACATGCTCGTGGAAAAACTTAACCAAGGCTGCCGGACCAGGAAAGGACGTTGGATTATTCGGGTAAGTCACCACATTCTCCTTTCATGTAGAAAACTATTAAAAAAGGGATGTTTTTAATGCAGGTGCAAGATCACAAAACATTCGCAAAATATGGGGATGCAGCAATTGTTATGCCTGGCTGGTTGAAGGAAGGGCTGGACAACCTTGTCCGGTTCAAAGGAAAAGAAATTTGAAATAATTTCCCCATAAATGAGCAAAGTAGTTTGCGGAAAAAAGGATGCAGCGAGGGTTGAAGTTGGCCGGAGGTGGCGAAAAATTTACCGCGACCTCAAACCGAAAGCATTCTGTCACACAGGTCGTCATCTGATGACGACGTGGACACGATCATCAGTCCTTCAAAGTTGCCAAAAAGGGTGCGTAGCTATGCGTTCTGTAAATTCTGTTGGTTTACAAGTTATAAATTGTTGTCGTTTTATTTGTAGCTTATTAAATGAAAAAAAAAAGAAAATTCCGAAGAACTTTAAGGATGCAGAGCCTGGTTAAACTGAAACTCGAAAGAAGAAAATGAGATCGTTAGTACAAGGTTTTGGGTAAGCGTTTTCACTTTTTCTTTCACTCTGTTCTTGACACAAATTCGTAAAGATTTCTTCGTAAAGTGTGTGCCAGTTAGTAGCGGAAAAAGGTGAAAATGTTTCTTTTGCAGCTCAGTTCAAGAGGGCCGCAATTATTCAATTAAAGATAAAGACCTACAGAGGTCTAATTTCGCCTAAAGCACAATCGAAAGTATGGGCGAGGTTGGCCAGGAATTACCTCTTGATTATAAGTAAGCCACTTAATGTTAGCATTCAAATTGCTTTTTTTATGTATAGAAACCGAATTTGAGTTGCATTTTTATTTTTTTAAATATTTCTTACATTAATTGGTAAGTTGTTCCATGTCTGCTGTTTTAGGAGCCTCGCCTACTCAACGTCCGAAGTCGTGGCTGCCCAAGAAATAGTGGCGTCAGAAATGCTACAACGCATCGACAGTTAGTCTGTGAGTAACATGGCTTGAACTTATGCGAGATTTTAAAAATTACCATGCTCTATGTAACCTGTGATGACTTAAAATGCTTTGTTTTATGATGAAAGCGAAAAGAAAAGTATCGAACGGGAATCAGAAGAAAAGAAGGAAGAGGCAGCAGGGCAAGAAGTGTCGGAGAGAAAAGAAGACGAGGTGGTGGTGGATGAAAGGGAATCTGACGGGTTAGAAGGTGAAGCGGAGCATAGTGGGGCGGAGGAGGTGCCGGGGAAGAAGCGTCACCACAGAAGAAAGGCAAAATAATGCAGGTATGGTTTATATTTAGCTGCCCTGAAAACATTATTTCCTAGTTTATTTTGTGACTTTTATGTTTTTAAGCATATGCGAAAAAATGGTGATGAATGTTGGTCGTCATTGCAGAGACGTTCATAAAATATCATACAATGTGCTGTCTGGTGAAGGGAAGAAAAAGTGCCCCTTATGCGATAAATATGTAAAGCATCTGGTGAAACACCTGAAAGGTGCGAAACATGATAAGGATGACACACAAGTGAAGGAGCTAGTAATGTCACTTGATAAACGGCGACGTGATAATACAGCAAAGGTAATTGCTTGTCTAGATATGTATGTAGCAATATTTAAAGAGAAGAAGTGCTTCACGAACATGCTGCGCTTTTAGTTGTATGTGTATTGTTATAACACTTATTGTCTGTTCAGTGGCCTGGACCGAACAGTCCGTTTTTCCTAGACTGCCTGCTTCAGAAATTTCTCGCTTTATTTGCAATCCGTCGACGGAGGGGGAAAACGCTTGGTCGATGGGGAAAAGCAGAAATCTATTCTGCAAAGATTAGTTTCTAACTGCAGTTTTGAGGATTTGCACGCTTTCAGCTTGGACACATACATAGAAAAGCACGTTAAAATAAGTAACTGCGTAGAATTTGCTATATTTGTGATCTGTTGCGTTTGATACAGACTACGTTGGCAGTTGCTTGAGGAAGGCAAGTGCAAGCCTTCAACCTTCATTGCGCACAATGCCGCAATAGTTGCATTCATAAAATTCTTAACTATGAGGCATGCGGCAGAATGCAGATTTGATTATCAACCAACCATGATACCTATCAAGCAGTGGAACGAGTTTTACCGGAGACGTCACCAGGAGCGGTATGTTATTGGTTTGTTTAAAGTTTTGTTCAAACTTTGATGTTGCCGAAAATATTTGTAGACGCCACGAAATCAGGGAGAGCGATAGAAGGAACGCAATTCGGACCGACGATGTTAACAAAGTGCTTCATTCAAGATATGTTATGAGATGCCTTCAAGACATGCAACGTAAGTAGTGTGACGCAAAACCCGTAAGGCGGGTTTACAGTAAAGCCTTTTTCCATTAGGGTTAGCATCGTAGGAAATGGTGTCTTGACAAGTACTCTATGGTGGAATTGTTCGTTACCAAATAAATTAAAGACAATACCGGTTTCCAAATTTTCAGGGTTAGGAATTAATGACCGGTCGCATCTGGCAAAATGACTCCATTTAATTGAGGGGTTAGGGTTAGGGGTGAAATCGCTTTTAAAATTGAGGGTTAGCATCATAGAAAATGGTGTCTGGACAAGTTATTTATGGTGGAATTGTTCTCTACCAAATAAATTAAATACAATACCGGTTCCTAAATGTTCAGGGTTAGGACTTATTGACCAGCGGCATCTGGCAAAATGACTCCATTTCATAGAGGAGTTAGGGTTTGGGGTGAAAGCGCCCTTAAAAGTGAGGGTTAGTATCGTAGGAAATGTTGTCTGGATAAGTTCTCAATCGTGAAACTGTATTTTTGGTTATTAGCAATGCCATATCGACCGAAATGGTAAGCGAACCTTTTTAATGGTGCTCGGCTTTTTCTGATTGTCTGAGCTGTCGATTTGCATGACGGAGCTGAAAGCTGACGTCAGAACGCTCCACCACGCTAGACTTTGCTTAACTACGCTCCACTACGCTAGATTACGCTATACTACGCTCTACTACGCTCTACTACGCTCTACTACGCTCTACTACGCTCTACTACGCTCAATTACGCTCTACTACGCTCTACTACGCTCTATTACGCTCTATTACGCTCTACTACGCTGTACTACGCTCTACTACGCTCTACTACGCTCTACTACGCTCTACTACGCTCTACTACGCTCTACTACGCTCTACTACGCTCTACTACGCTCTACTACGCTCGACTACGCTCGACTACGCTCGACTACGCTCGACTACGCTCGACTACGCTCGACTACGCTCGACTACGCAATAAATTTTGTCTATTTCCATTTGCACGATTTGCATGACGGAGCTGAAAGCTGACGTCAGAACGCTCCACCACGCTAGACTTTGCTTAACTACGCTCCACTACGCTCGATTACGCTCGACTACGCTATACTACGCTATACTACGCTATACTACGCTCTACTACGCTCTACTACGCTATACTACGCTCTACTACGCTCTATTACGTTCTTCTACGCTCTACTACGCTCACTACGCTCGACTACGCTCGACTACGCTCGACTACGCTCGACTACGCAATAAATTTTGTCTATTTACATTGCACATTAATCACAGTTGTCGTGGCCGAGTGGTTAAGGCGACAGATTCGAAATTTGTTTGGCTCTGCCCGCGGAATTGAAATCATGCTTCCATAAGTGATTTGCGGAAAGTGCGATTTTATCTAATTGCATTGAACAATAAGCACAGTTGTCGTGGCCGAGTGGTTAAGGCGACAGACTTTAAATCTGTTGGGCCTTGCCGGCGTAGGTTCGAATCATCCCGACAACGTGGAATTAAAATCACGCTTCGATAAGTGATTCGAGAAAAGTGCGATTTTATCTATTTGCATTGAACATTAGGCTAAGCACAGTTGTCGTGGCCGAGTGGTTAAGACGAAAGACTAGAAGTCTGCTGGGCTCTTTTTGTCCCATCTTGGATGACCGTGGTAAACCAAGATGGGACGATAAGTATAAATCTTTAACAGTATAAATTTGCTTTAATTAAAATCGAATCTTAAAAAATTTGCCTTTGAAATAAAAATGAATGATGAAATTAAAACAAAATTTAAATTGATTCGTAGAAGAAACAGCGAACGATGATCTTGTAAAAATCTGCGTGGCCATTTCTATCTTGCGTTTCTATCGCTGCTAAACGTAAAATTGTATTTGTTGTTTTTGGAAAATTATGGTAGGCAAGCAAATTTTAATTTTAAATTTTAAATTTTGCATGGTATGCTGTGTAGATAATTCCCTTTCCAAATCTTAAAGATTTTATAAATTCGCATGTGATCACTCAAGCATGAAATGCAATCAACCCAGTTCACTTCTCAGACTGACCTTCACTTCTCAGCAACGCACGTGGAGTGAGGTACTGTTCATTTAGTTGCTCTGTTTTAGCATACTGTAGGCCTAGCTCCTGTTTTAAATTATCGGTTTTAGGCTGCAAGATATTAAACAAATCTAATATTGATTGTTTCATTTTTCGTTCATACAGTAACTCACTATATTCTACAAACATGCAGTCTGGGAAAACGATCCCGGAGCGGAGGTGAGAAGGACCATGGGGAAATCGTCATGGCCTATCAGATAACCAAAAACTCGCAGCGGACAAGTGCGGACCGCAACATGCTCGTGGAAAAACTTAACCAAGGCTGCCGGACCAGGAAAGGACGTTGGATTATTCGGGTAAGTCACCACATTCTCCTTTCATGTAGAAAACTATTAAAAAGGGATGTTTTTAATGCAGGTGCAAGATCACAAAACATTCGCAAAATATGGGGATGCAGCAATTGTTATGCCTGGCTGGTTGAAGGAAGGGCTGGACAACCTTGTCCGGTTCAAAGGAAAAGAAATTTGAAATAATTTCCCCATAAATGAGCAAAGTAGTTTGCGGAAAAAAGGATGCAGCGAGGGTTGAAGTTGGCCTGAGGTGGCGAAAAATTTACCGCGACCTCAAACCGAAAGCATTCTGTCACACAGGTCGTCATCTGATGACGACGTGGACACGATCATGAGTCCTTCAAAGTTGCCAAAAAGGGTGCGTAGCTATGCGTTCTGTAAATTCTGTTGATTTACAAGTTATAAATTGTTGTCGTTTTATTTGTAGCTTATTAAATGAAAAAAAAAAAGAAAATTCCGAAGAACTTTAAGGATGCAGAGCCTGGTTAAACTGAAACTCGAAAGAAGAAAATGAGATCGTTAGTATAAGGTTTTGGGTAAGCGTTTTCACTTTTTCTTTCACTCTGTTCTTGACACAAATTCGTAAAGATTTCTTCGTAAAGTGTGTGCCAGCTAGTAGCGGAAAAAGGTGAAAATGTTTCTTTTGCAGCTCAGTTCAAGAGGGCCGCAATTATTCAATTAAAGATAAAGACCTACAGAGGTCTAATTTCGCCTAAAGCACAATCGAAAGTATGGGCGAGGTTGGTCAGGAATTACCTCTTGATTATAAGTAAGCCACTTAATGTTAGCATTCAAATTGTTTTTTTTTTATGTATAGAAACCGAATTTGAGTTGCATTTTTATTTTTTTTAATATTTCTTACATTAATTGGTAAGTTGTTCCATGTCTGCTGTTTTAGGAGCCTCGCCGACTCAACGTCCGAAGTCGTGGCTGCCCAAGAAATAGTGGCGTCAGTAATGCTACAACGCATCGACAGTTAGTCTGTGAGTAACATGGCTTGAACTTATGCGAGATTTTAAAAATTACCATGCTCTATGTAAACTGTGATGACTTAAAATGCTTTGTTTTATGATGAAAGCGAAAAGAAAAGTATCGAACGGGAATCAGAAGAAGAGAAGGAAGAGGCAGCAGGGCAAGGAGTGTCGGAGAGAAAAGAAGACGAGATGGTGGTGGATGAAAGGGAATCTGACGGGTTAGAAGGTGAAGCGGAGCATAGTGGGGCAGAGGAGGTGCCGGGGAAGAGGCGTCACCACAGAAGAAAGGCAAAATAATGCAGGTATGATTTTTATTTAGCTGCCCTGAAAACATTGTTTCCTAGTTTATTTTGTGACTTTTATGTTTTTAAGCATATGCGAAAAAATGGTGATGAATGTTGGTCGTCATTGCAGAGACGTTCATAAAATATCATACAATGTGCTGTCTGGTGAAGGGAAGAAAAAGTGCCCCTTATGCGATAAATATGTAAAGCATCTGGTGAAACACCTGAAAGGTGCGAAACATGATAAGGATGACACACAAGTGAAGGAGCTAGTAATATCACTTGATAAACGGCGACGTGATAATACAGCATTTGTAATTGCTTGTCTAGATATGTATGTAGCAATATTTAAAGAGAAGAAGTGCTTTACGAACATGCTGCGCTTTTAGTTGTATGTGTATTGTTATAACACTTATTGTCTGTTCAGTCGGCTGGACCGAACAGTCCGTTTTTCCTAGACTGCCTGCTTCAGAAAATTTGAAATCTCGCTTTATTTGTAATCCGTCGACGCAGTGGGAAAACGCTTGGTCGATGGGGAAAAGCAGAAATCTATTCTGCAAAGAATAGTTTCTAACTGCAGTTTTGAGGATTTGCACGCTTTCAGTTTGGACACATACATAGAAAAGCACGTTAAAGTAAGTAACTGCGTAGAATTTGCTATATTTGTGATTTGTTGCGTTTAATACAGACTACGTTGGCAGTTGCTTGAAAAAGGCAAGTGCAAGCCCTCAACCTTCATTGCGCACAATGCCGCAATTGTTGCATTCATAAAATTCTTAACTATGAGGCATGCGGCAGAATGCAGCTTTGATTATCAACCAACCATGATACCTATCAAGCAGTGGAACGAGTTTTACCGGAGACGTCACCAGGAGCGGTATGTTATTGGTTTGTTTAAAGTTTTGTTCAAACTTTGATGTTGCCGAAAAATTTGTAGACGTCACGAAATCAGGGAGAGCGATAGAAGGAACGCAATTCGGAACGACGATGTTAACAAAGTGCTTCATTCAAGATATGTTATGAGATGCCTTCAAGACATGCAACGTAAGTAGTGTGACGCAAAACCCGTAAAGCGGGTTTACAGTAAAGCCTTTTTCCATTAGGGTTAGCATCGTAGGAAATGGTGTCTTGACAAGTTCTCTATGGTGGAATTGTTCTCTACCAAATAAATTAAAGACAATACCGGTTTCCAAATTTTCAGGGTTAGGAAGTGATGACCGGTCGCATCTGGCAAAATGACTCCATTTAATTGAGGGGTTAGGGTTAGGGGTGAAAGCGCCCTACTCATTGACCGAAATATGAAAATATTTTTAACGGACTTTTCTGGCAAAGTTAATTGAAAACTGCACTTCCGAGAATATAGAACATTGTAATGCAGCTTGTAGCCAACAGGTATATTATTATTTATGAAAAACTACGAAGCAAATTTAAAATACATTACAATTGACAATTGACAACAAAAAAGTACTTACCCTGACCCGGAAAATTAAACTTGCCACAAAATCTTCATTTTCTAAAGAAAATGGTATTTTACGTGAAAATTAACAAAAATCAGGACTGTTGTGCCCGCAACGTCGGTATCAATTGTTGTTACGATAGACTGTAACATAAACGAATTATTGAAGTTTATGTTGACGATGCTTTTATTTCGATAAACCACAAGTTTCACGTATAGAGGACCTTGAGATGTCAAACCAAAAGTTAATTTTTAAAAGTGAATATTTCGGTTCTTCTGTTTCTGAAATCTAATTTTCTTTGCATAAATATAAAAACCATTTTAAAACTGGACCCATTTCGGACAGAAAACGAAAATGATAAAGAATTAACTTAATTTTCGTGACGTCATAAGTAGCCATTTGTCAAAAAGCAACTAATCGACGGATTTAAAATGGTCGCAATCCCAACGATTATATTGCAATTATTTGGGAACTCTCTTGCACGAGAGAATTAAAAAAATTACAATCGATTGAGGCTGCTTTATCCTTCCACTCAACTACAAGATTAAGCCTTAGTCTTTTTGTATTGAGCAAGAAATCGCGGAAATTTAACTGCAAACTTTTCAAACATCCTTGACATTTCCAGCTACCAAATGTGCGCTTATGCTTGCAACAAGCGAAAAATGTACCAACTAAACCTTTTCATTTTGCTCTAGTTTATTCCATTAAGGCATTATTGGCCGAAATATGACAAAACTGCTCATTTAATTGAGGGGTTAGGGTTAGGGGTGAAATAGCTTTTAAAATTGAGGGTTAGCATCGTAGAAAATGGTGTCTGGACAAGTTCTGTATGGTGGAATTGTTCTCTACCAAATAAAGTAAATACAATACCGGTTTCCAAATTTTAAGGGTTAGGACTTAACGACCGGTTGCATCTGGCAAAATGACTCCATTTAATTGAGGGGTTAGGGTTAGGGTTAGGGGTGAAATCGCTTTTAAAATTGAGGGTTAGCATCGTAGGAAATGGTGTCTGGACAAGTTCTCTATGGTGGAATTGTTGTCTACCAAATAAATTAAATACAATACCGGTTTCTAAATCTTCAGGGTTAGGACTTATTGACCAGCGGCATCTGGCAAAATGACTCCATTTCATAGAGGCGTTAGGGTTAGGGTGAAAGCGCGCATTAAAGTTGAAGTTTTGCATCGTAGGAAGGAGCGTATGGAAAAGTTGTTCATCGTGGTGCTGTTCTTTACGATCTAAAATAAATACAATACCGGTTTCTGAATTTGTAGGGTTAGAACCTAATGTCCGGTCGCATCTGGCAAAATGATTCCAATTAATTGAGGGGCTAGGGTTAGAGGTAAAAGCGCCCTTAACATTGAGGGTTAGTATCGTAGGAAATGGTGTCTGGACAAGTTCTCTATGGTGGAATTGTTCTCTACCAAATAAATTAAAGACAATACCGGTTTCCAAATTTTCAGGGTTAGGAATTAATGACCGGTCGCATCTGGCAAAATGACTCCATTTAATTGAGGGGTTAGGGTTAGGGGTGAAATCGCTTTTAAAATTGAAGGTTAGCATCATAGGAAATGGTGTCTGGACAAATTCTTTATGGTGGAATTGTTCTCTACTAAATAAATTAAATACAATACCGGTTCCTAAATGTTCAGGGTTAGGACTTATTGACCAGCGACATCTGGCAAAATGAATCCATTTCATAGAGGGGTTAGGGTTAGGGTGAAAGCGCTCATTAAAGTTGAGGTTTTGCATCGTAGGAAGGAGCGTATGGAAAAATTGTTCATCGTGGAGCTGTTCTTTACGATCTAAAATAAATACAATAACGGTTTCTAAATTTTCAGGGTTAGAACCTAATGTCCGGTAGCATCTGGCAAAATGATTCCATTTAATTGAGGGCTTAATGTTAGGGGTGAAATCAATTTTAAAATTGAGGGTTAGTATCGTAGGAAATGGTGTCTGGACAAGTTCTGTATGGTGGAATTGTTCTTTACCAAATAAATTAAATACAATACCGGTTTCCTATTTTTCAGGGTTAGGACTTAATGACCGGTCGCCTCTGGCAAAATGATTCCAATTAAATTAGGGGCTAGTGTTAAATGTGAAAGCGCCCTTAACATTGAGGGTTAGTATCGTAGGAAATGGTGTCTGGACAAGTTCTGTATGGTGGAATTGTTCTCTACCAAATAAATTAAATACAATACCGGTTACCAAATTTTCATTGTTAGGACTTAATGACCGGTCGCATCTGGCAAAATGACAACATTTAATTGAGGGGTTAATGTTAGGGGTGAAATCGCTTTTAAAATTGAGGGTTAGCATCGTAGAAAATGGTGTCAGGACAAGTTCTGTATGGTGGATTTGTTCTTTACCAAATAAATTAAATAAAATACCGGTTTCTAAATTTTCAGGGTTAGGACTTAATGACCGGTCGCATCTGGCAAAATGACTCCATTTAATTGAGGGGCTAGGGTTAGGGGTGAAATCGATTTTAAAATTGAGGGTTGGCATCGTAGGAAATGGTGTCTGGACAAGTACTCTATGGTGGAATTGTTTTCTACCAAATAAATTAAATACAATACCGGTTTCCAAATTTTCAGTGTTAGGACTTAATGACCGGTCGCATCTGGCAAAATGACTCCATTTAATTGAGGGGCTAGGGTTAGGGGTGAAATCGATTTTAAAATTGAGGGTTAGCATTATAGGAAATGGTGTCTGGACAAGTACTCTATGGTGGAATTGTTCTCTACCAAATAAATTAAATACAATACCGGTTTCCAAATTTTCAGGGTTAAGACTTAATGACCGGTCGCATCTGGCAAAATGATTCCAATTAAATTAGGGTCTAGGGTTAGATGTAAAAGCGCCCTTAACATTGAGGGTTAGTATCGCAGGAAATGGTGTCTGGACAAGTTCTGTATGGTGGAATTGTTCTCTACCAAATAAATTAAATACAATACCGGTTTCTAAGTCTTCAGGTTTAGGACTTATTGACCAGCGGTATCTGGCAAAATGACTCCATTTCATAAAGGGGTTAGGGTGAAAGCGCTCATTAAAGTTGAGGTTTTGCATCGTAGGAAGGAGCGTATGGAAAAATTGTTCATCGTGGAGCTGTTCTTTACGATCTAAAATAAATACAATAACGGTTTCTAAATTTTCAGGGTTAGAACCTAATGTCCGGTAGCATCTGCCAAAATGATTCCATTTAATTGAGGGGTTAACGTTAGGGGTGAAATCGATTTTAAAATTGAGGGTTAGTATCGTAGGAAATGGTGTCTGGACAAGTTCTGTATGGTGGAATTGTTCTTTACCAAATAAATTAAATACAATACCGGTTTCCTATATTTCAGGGTTAGGACTTAATAACCGGTCGCATATGGCAAAATGATTCCAATTAAATTAGGGGCTAGGGTTAAATGTGAAAGCGCCCTTAACATTGAGGGTTAGTGTCGTAGGAAATGGTGTCTGGACAAGTTCTGTGAGGTGGAATTGTTTTCTACCAAATAAATTAAATACAATACCGGTTACTAAATTTTCAGTGTTAGGACTTAATGACCGGTCGCATCTAGCAAAATGACAACATTTAACTGAGGGGTTTATGTTAGGGGTGAAATCGCTTTTAAAATTGAGGGTTAGCATCGTAGAAAATGGTGTCAGGACAAGTTCTGTATGGTGGAATTGTTCTTTACCAAATAAATAAAATAAAATACCGGTTTCTAAATTTTCAGGGTTAGGACTTAATGACCGGACGCATCTGGCAAAATGACTCCATTTAATAGAGGGGTTAGGGTTAGGGGTGAAATCGATTTTAAAGTTGAGGGTTGGCATCGTAGGAAATGGTGTCTGGACAAGTACTCTATGGTGGAATTGTTTTCTACCAAATAAATTAAATACAATACCGGTTTCTAAATATTCAGGGTTAGGACTTAATGACCGGTCGCATCTGCCAAATGATACCAATTAAATTAGGGGCTAGGGTTAAATGTGAAAGCGCCCTTAACATTGAGTGTTAGTATCGTAGGAAATGGTGTCTGGACAAGTTCTGTATGGTGGAATTGATCTCTACCAAATAAATTAAATACAATACCGGTTTCCAAATTGTCAGTGTTAGGACTTAATGACCGGACGCATCTGGCAAAATGACAACATTTAATTGAGGGGTTAATGTTTGGGGTGAAATCGATTTTTAAAACGAGGGTTAGCATCGTAGGAAATGGTTTCCGGACAAGTTTTGTATGGTGGAATTGTTCTCTACCAAATAAATTAAATACAATACCGGTTTCTAAATTTTCAAGGTTAGGACTTAATGACCGGTCGCATCTGGCAAAATGATTCCATTTATTTGAGGGGTTAGGGTTAGGGGTGAAATCGCTTTTAAAAATGAGGGTTAGCATCGTAGGAAATGGTGTCTGGACAAGTACTCTATGGTGGAATTGTTCTCTACCAAATAAATTAAATACAATACCGGTTTTTAAATTTTCAGGGTTAGGACTTAATGACTGGTCGCATCTGGCAAAATGATTCCAATTAAATTAGGGGCTAGGGTTAAATGTGAAAGCGCCCTTAACATTGAGGGTTAGTATCGTATGAAATGGTGTCTGGACAAGTTCTGTATGGTGGAATTATTCTCTACCAAATAAATTAAATACAATACCGGTTTCCAAATTTTCAGGGTTAGGACTTAATGACCGGTCGCATCTGGCAAAATGACTCCATTTAATTGAGGGGTTAACGTTAGGGGTGAAATCGATTTTAAAGTTGAGGGTTAGTATCGTAGGAAATGGTGTCTGGACAAGTTCTGTATGGTGGAATTATTCTCTACCAAATAAATTAAATACAATACCGGTTTCCAAATTTTCAGGGTTAGGACTTAATGACCGGTCGCATCTGGCAAAATGACTCCATTTAATTGAGGGGTTAACGTTAGGGGTGAAATCGATTTTAAAGTTGAGGGTTAGCATCGTAGGAAATGGTGTCTGGACAAGTACTCTATGGTGGAATTGTTCTCTACCAAATAATTTAAATACAATACCGTTTTCCATATTTTCAGGGTTAAGACTTAATGACCGGTCGCATCTGGCAAAATGATTCCAATTAAATTAGGGTCTAGGGTTAGATGTAAAAGCGCCCTTAACATTGAGGGTTAGTATCGTAGGAAATGGTGTCTGGACAAGTTCTGTATGGTGGAATTGTTCTCTACCAAATAAATTAAATACAATACCGGTTTCTAAATCTTCAGGTTTAGGACTTATTGACCAGCGGCATATGGCAAAATGACTCCATTTCATGAAGGGGTTAGGGTTAGGGTGAAAGCGCTCATTAAAGTTGAGGTTTTGCATCGTAAGAAGGAGCCTATGGAAAAGTTGTTCATCGTGGAGCTGTTCTTTACGATCTAAAATAAATAAAATAACGGTTTCTAAATTTTCAGGGTTAGAACCTAATGACCGGTCGCATCTGGCAAAATGACTCCATTTAATTTAGGGCTTAATGTTAGGGGTGAAATCAATTTTAAAATTGAGGGTTAGTATCGTAGGAAATGGTGTCTGGACAAGTTCTGTATGGTGGAATTGTTCTTTACCAAATAAATTAAATACAATACCGGTTTCCTATTTTTCAGGGTTAGGACTTAATGACCGGTCGCCTCTGGCAAAATGATTCCAATTAAATTAGGGGCTAGTGTTAAATGTGAAAGCGCCCTTAACATTGAGGGTTAGTATCGTAGGAAATGGTGTCTGGACAAGTTCTGTATGGTGGAATTGTTCTCTACCAAATAAATTAAATACAATACCGGTTACCAAATTTTCATTGTTAGGACTTAATGACCGGTCGCATCTGGCAAAATGACAACATTTAATTGAGGGGTTAATGTTAGGGGTGAAATCGCTTTTAAAATTGAGGGTTAGCATCGTAGAAAATGGTGTCAGGACAAGTTCTGTATGGTGGATTTGTTCTTTACCAAATAAATTAAATAAAATACCGGTTTCTAAATTTTCAGGGTTAGGACTTAATGACCGGTCGCATCTGGCAAAATGACTCCATTTAATTGAGGGGCTAGGGTTAGGGGTGAAATCGATTTTAAAATTGAGGGTTGGCATCGTAGGAAATGGTGTCTGGACAAGTACTCTATGGTGGAATTGTTTTCTACCAAATAAATTAAATACAATACCGGTTTCCAAATTTTCAGTGTTAGGACTTAATGACCGGTCGCATCTGGCAAAATGACTCCATTTAATTGAGGGGCTAGGGTTAGGGGTGAAATCGATTTTAAAATTGAGGGTTAGCATTATAGGAAATGGTGTCTGGACAAGTACTCTATGGTGGAATTGTTCTCTACCAAATAAATTAAATACAATACCGGTTTCCAAATTTTCAGGGTTAAGACTTAATGACCGGTCGCATCTGGCAAAATGATTCCAATTAAATTAGGGTCTAGGGTTAGATGTAAAAGCGCCCTTAACATTGAGGGTTAGTATCGCAGGAAATGGTGTCTGGACAAGTTCTGTATGGTGGAATTGTTCTCTACCAAATAAATTAAATACAATACCGGTTTCTAAGTCTTCAGGTTTAGGACTTATTGACCAGCGGTATCTGGCAAAATGACTCCATTTCATAAAGGGGTTAGGGTGAAAGCGCTCATTAAAGTTGAGGTTTTGCATCGTAGGAAGGAGCGTATGGAAAAATTGTTCATCGTGGAGCTGTTCTTTACGATCTAAAATAAATACAATAACGGTTTCTAAATTTTCAGGGTTAGAACCTAATGTCCGGTAGCATCTGCCAAAATGATTCCATTTAATTGAGGGGTTAACGTTAGGGGTGAAATCGATTTTAAAATTGAGGGTTAGTATCGTAGGAAATGGTGTCTGGACAAGTTCTGTATGGTGGAATTGTTCTTTACCAAATAAATTAAATACAATACCGGTTTCCTATATTTCAGGGTTAGGACTTAATGACCGGTCGCATATGGCAAAATGATTCCAATTAAATTAGGGGCTAGGGTTAAATGTGAAAGCGCCCTTAACATTGAGGGTTAGTGTCGTAGGAAATGGTGTCTGGACAAGTTCTGTGAGGTGGAATTGTTTTCTACCAAATAAATTAAATACAATACCGGTTACTAAATTTTCAGTGTTAGGACTTAATGACCGGTCGCATCTAGCAAAATGACAACATTTAACTGAGGGGTTTATGTTAGGGGTGAAATCGCTTTTAAAATTGAGGGTTAGCATCGTAGAAAATGGTGTCAGGACAAGTTCTGTATGGTGGAATTGTTCTTTACCAAATAAATAAAATAAAATACCGGTTTCTAAATTTTCAGGGTTAGGACTTAATGACCGGACGCATCTGGAAAAATGACTCCATTTAATAGAGGGGTTAGGGTTAGGGGTGAAATCGATTTTAAAGTTGAGGGTTGGCATCGTAGGAAATGGTGTCTGGACAAGTACTCTATGGTGGAATTGTTTTCTACCAAATAAATTAAATACAATACCGGTTTCTAAATATTCAGGGTTAGGACTTAATGACCGGTCGCATCTGCCAAATGATACCAATTAAATTAGGGGCTAGGGTTAAATGTGAAAGCGCCCTTAACATTAAGTGTTAGTATCGTAGGAAATGGTGTCTGGACAAGTTCTGTATGGTGGAATTGATCTCTACCAAATAAATTAAATACAATACCGGTTTCCAAATTGTCAGTGTTAGGACTTAATGACCGGACGCATCTGGAAAAATGACAACATTTAATTGAGGGGTTAATGTTTGGGGTGAAATCGATTTTTAAAACGAGGGTTAGCATCGTAGGAAATGGTTTCCGGACAAGTTTTGTATGGTGGAATTGTTCTCTACCAAATAAATTAAATACAATACCGGTTTCTAAATTTTCAAGGTTAGGACTTAATGACCGGTCGCATCTGGCAAAATGATTCCATTTATTTGAGGGGTTAGGGTTAGGGGTGAAATCGCTTTTAAAAATGAGGGTTAGCATCGTAGGAAATGGTGTCTGGACAAGTACTCTATGGTGGAATTGTTCTCTACCAAATAAATTAAATACAATACCGGTTTTTAAATTTTCAGTGTTAGGACTTAATGACTGGTCGCATCTGGCAAAATGATTCCAATTAAATTAGGGGCTAGGGTTAAATGTGAAAGCGCCCTTAACATTGAGGGTTAGTATCGTATGAAATGGTGTCTGGACAAGTTCTGTATGGTGGAATTATTCTCTACCAAATAAATTAAATACAATACCGGTTTCCAAATTTTCAGGGTTAGGACTTAATGACCGGTCGCATCTGGCAAAATGACTCCATTTAATTGAGGGGTTAACGTTAGGGGTGAAATCGATTTTAAAGTTGAGGGTTAGTATCGTAGGAAATGGTGTCTGGACAAGTTCTGTATGGTGGAATTATTCTCTACCAAATAAATTAAATACAATACCGGTTTCCAAATTTTCAGGGTTAGGACTTAATGACCGGTCGCATCTGGCAAAATGACTCCATTTAATTGAGGGGTTAACGTTAGGGGTGAAATCGATTTTAAAGTTGAGGGTTAGCATCGTAGGAAATGGTGTCTGGACAAGTACTCTATGGTGGAATTGTTCTCTACCAAATAATTTAAATACAATACCGTTTTCCATATTTTCAGGGTTAAGACTTAATGACCGGTCGCATCTGGCAAAATGATTCCAAATAAATTAGGGTCTAGGGTTAGATGTAAAAGCGCCCTTAACATTGAGGGTTAGTATCGTAGGAAATGGTGTCTGGACAAGTTCTGTATGGTGGAATTGTTCTCTACCAAATAAATTAAATACAATACCGGTTTCTAAATCTTCAGGTTTAGGACTTATTGACCAGCGGCATATGGCAAAATGACTCCATTTCATGAAGGGGTTAGGGTTAGGGTGAAAGCGCTCATTAAAGTTGAGGTTTTGCATCGTAAGAAGGAGCCTATGGAAAAGTTGTTCATCGTGGAGCTGTTCTTTACGATCTAAAATAAATAAAATAACGGTTTCTAAATTTTCAGGGTTAGAACCTAATGACCGGTCGCATCTGGCAAAATGACTCCATTTAATTGGGGGGTTAATGTTAGGGGTGAAATCGCTTTTAAAAATGAGGGTTAGCATCGTAGAAAATGGTGTCAGGACAAGTTCTGTATGGTGGATTTGTTCTTTACCAAATAAATTAAATAAAATACCGCTTTCTATATTTTCAGGGTTAGGACTTAATGACCGGTCGCATCTGGCAAAATGACTCCATTTAATTGAGGGGCTAGGGTTAGGGGTGAAATCGATTTTAAAATTGAAGGTTGGCATCGTAGGAAATGGTGTCTGGACAAGTACTCTATGGTGGAATTGTTTTCTACCAAATAAATTAAATACAATACCGGTTTCCAAATTTTCAATGTTAGGACTTAATGACCGGACGCATCTGGCAAAATGACTCCATTTAATTGAGGGGCTAGGGTTAGGGGTGAAATCGGTTTTAAAATTGAGGGTTAGCATCGTAGAAAATGGTTTCAGGACAAGTTCTGTATGGTGGAATTGTTCTTTACCAAATAAATTAAATAAAATATCGGTTTCTAAATTTTCAGGGTTAGGACTTAATGACCGGACGCATCTGGCAAAATGACTCCATTTAATAGAGGGGTTAGGGTTAGGGGTGAAATCGATTTTAAAGTTGAGGGTTGGCATCGTAGGAAATGGTGTCTGGACAAGTACTCTATGGTGGAATTGTTTTCTACCAAATAAATTAAATACAATACCGGTTTCCAAATTTTCAGTGTTAGGACTTAATGACCGGTCGCATCTGGCAAAATGATTCCATTTAATTGAGGGGCTAGGGTTAGGGGTGAAATCGATTTTAAAATTGAGGAATAGCATCGTAGGAAATGGTGTCTGGACAAGTACTCTATGGTGGAATTGTTCTCTACCAAATAAAGTAAGTACAATACCGGTTTCCAAATTTTCAGGGTTAAGACTTAATGACCGGTCGCATCTGGCAAAATGATTCCAATTAAATTAGGGTCTAGGGTTAGATGTAAAAGCGCCCTTAACATTGAGGGTTAGTATCGTAGGAAATGGTGTCTGGACAAGTTCTGTATGGTGGAATTGTTCTCTACCAAATAAATTAAATACAATACCGGTTTCTAAATCTTCAGGTTTAGGACTTATTGACCAGCGGCATATGGCAAAATGACTCCATTTCATAAAGGGGTTAGGGTTAGGGTGAAAGCGCTCATTAAAGTTGAGGTTTTGCATCGTAGGAAGGAGCGTATGGAAAAATTGTTCATCGTGGAGCTGTTCTTTACGATCTAAAATAAATACAATAACGGTTTCTAAATTTTCAGGGTTAGAACCTAATGTCCGGTAGCATCTGGCAAAATGACTCCATTTAATTGAGGGGTTAGGGTTAGGGGTGAAATCGATTTTAAAATTGAGGGTTAGTATCGTAGGAAATGGTGTCTGGACAAGTTCTGTATGGTGGAATTGTTTTCTACCAAATAAATTAAATACAATACCGGTTTCTAAATATTCAGGGTTAGGACTTAATGACCGGTCGCATCTGCCAAATGATACCAATTAAATTAGGGGCTAGGGTTAAATGTGAAAGCGCCCTTAACATTGAGTGTTAGTGTCGTAGGAAATGGTGTCTGGACAAGTTCTGTGAGGTGGAGTTGTTCTCTACCAAATAAATTAAATAAAATACCGGTTTTTAAATTTTCAGGGTTAGGACTTAATGACCGGTCGCATCTAGCAAAATGACAACATTTAATTGAGGGGTTTATGTTAGGGGTGAAATCGCTTTTAAAATTGAGGGTTAGCATCGTAGAAAATGGTGTCAGGACAAGTTCTGTATGGTGGAATTGTTCTTTACCAAATAAATAAAATACAATACCGGTTTCCAAATTTTCAGGGTTAGGACTTAATGACCGGACGCATCTGGCAAAATGACTCCATTTAATAGAGGGGTTAGGGTTAGGGGTGAAATCGATTTTAAAGTTGAAGGTTGGCATCGTAGGAAATGGTGTCTGGACAAGTACTCTATGGTGAAATTGTTTTCTACCAAATAAATTAAATACAATACCGGTTTCCAAATATTCAGGGTTAGGACATAATGACCGGTCGCATCTGCCAAATGATACCAATTAAATTAGGGGCTAGGGTTAAATGTGAAAGCGCCTTTAACATTGAGTGTTAGTATCGTGGGAAATGGTGTCTGGACAAGTTCTGTATGGTGGAATTGATCTCTACCAAATAAATTAAATACAATACCGGTTTCCAAATTGTCAGTGTTAGGACTTAATGACCGGACGCATCTGGCAAAATGACAACATTTAATTGAGGGGTTAATGTTAGGGGTGAAATCGATTTTTAAAACGAGGGTTAGCATCGTAGGAAATGGTTTCAGGACAAGTTTTGTATGGTTGAATTGTTCTCTACCAAATAAATTAAATACAATACCGGTTTCTAAATTTTCAAGGTTAGGACTTAATGACCGGTCGCATCTGGCAAAATGATTCCATTTATTTGAGGGGTTAAGGTTAGGGGTGAAATCGCTTTTAAAAATGAGGGTTAGTATCGTAGGAAATGGTGTCTGGACAAGTACTCTATGGTGGAATTGTTCTCTACCAAATAAATTAAATACAATACCGGTTTTTAAATTTTCAGTGTTAGGACTTAATGACTGGTCGCATCTGGCAAAATGATTCCAATTAAATTAGGGGCTAGGGTTAAATGTGAAAGCGCCCTTAACATTGAGGGTTAGTATCGTATGAAATGGTGTCTGGACAAGTACTCTATGGTGGAATTGTTCTCTACCAAATAAATTAAATACAATACCGGTTTCCAAATTTTCAGGGTTAGGACTTAATGACCTGTCGCATCTGGCAAAATGACTCCATTTAATTGAGGGTTTAACGTTAGGGGTGAAATCGATTTTAAAGTTGAGGGTTAGCATCGTAGGAAATGGTGTCTGGACAAGTACTCTGTGGTGGTATTGTTCTCTACCAAATAAATTAAATACAATACCGGTTTTCAAATTTTCAGGGTTAAGACTTAATGACCGGTCGCATCTGGCAAAATGATTCCAATTAAATTAGGGTCTAGGGTTAGATGTAAAAGCGCCCTTAACATTGAGGGTTAGTATCGTAGGAAATGGTGTCTGGACAAGTTCTGTATGGTGGAATTGTTCTCTACCAAATAAATTAAATACAATACCGGTTTCTAAATCTTCAGGTTTAGGACTTATTGACCAGCGGCATATGGCAAAATGACTCCATTTCATAAAGGGGTTAGGGTTAGGGTGAAAGCGCTCATTAAAGTTGAGGTTTTGCATCGTAAGAAGGAGCCTATGGAAAAGTTGTTCATCGTGGAGCTGTTCTTTACGATCTAAAATAAATAAAATAACGGTTTCTAAATTTTCAGGGTTAGAACCTAATGACCGGTCGCATCTGGCAAAATGACTCCATTTAATTGAGGGGTTAATGTAGGGGGTGAAATCGCTTTTAAAATTGAGGGTTAGCATCGTAGAAAATGGTGTCAGGACAAGTACTGTATGGTGGATTTGTTCTTTACCAAATAAATTAAATAAAATACCGGTTTCTAAATTTTCAGGGTTAGGACTTAATGACCGGTCGCATCTGGCAAAATGACTCCATTTAATTGAGGAACTAGGGTTAGGGGTGAAATCGATTTTAAAGTTGAGGGTTGGCATCGTAGGAAATGGTGTCTGGACAAGTACTCTATGGTGGAATTGTTTTCTACCAAATAAATAAAATAAAATACCGGTTTCCAAATTTTCAGTGTTAGGACTTAATGACCGGACGCATCTGGCAAAATGATTCCAATTAAATTAGGGTCTAGGGTTAGATGTAAAAGCGCCCTTAACATTGAGGGTTAGTATCGTAGGAAATGGTGTCTGGACAAGTTCTGTATGGTGGAATTGATCTCTACCAAATAAATTAAATACAATACCGGTTTCTAAGTCTTCAGGTTTAGGACTTATTGACCAGCGGTATCTGGCAAAATGACTCCATTTCATAAAGGGGTTAGGGTTAGGGTGAAAGCGCTCATTAAAGTTGAGGTTTTGCATCGTAGGAAGGAGCGTATGGAAAAATTGTTCACCGTGGAGCTGTTCTTTACGATCTAAAATAAATACAATAACGGTTTCCAAATTTTCAGGGTTAGAACCTAATGTCCGGTAGCATCTGCCAAAATGACTCCATTTAATTGAGGGGTTAACGTTAGGGGTGAAATCGTTTTTAAAATTGAGGGTTAGTATCGTAGGAAATGGTGTCTGGACAAGTTCTGTATGGTGGAATTATTCTCTACCAAATAAATTAAATACAATACCGGTTTCCAAATTTTCAGGGTTAAGACTTAATGACCGGTCGCATCTGGCAAAATGACAACATTTAATTGAGGGGTTAAAGTTAGGGGTGAAATCGATTTTTAAAACGAGGGTTAGCATCGTAGGAAATGGTTTCAGGACAAGTTCTGTATGGTGGAATTGTTCTCTACCAAATAAATTAAATACAATACCGGTTTCTAAATTTTCAAGGTTAGGACTTAATGACCGGTCGCATCTGGCAAAATGATTCCATTTAACTGAGGGGTTAGGGTTAGGGGTGAAATCGCTTTTAAAAATGAGGGTTAGCATCGTAGGAAATGGTGTCTGGACAAGTACTCTATGGTGGAATTGTTCTCTACCAAATAAATTAAATACAATACCGGTTTTTAAATTTTCAGGGTTAGGACTTAATGACTGGTCGCATCTGGCAAAATGATTCCAATTAAATTAGGGGCTAGGGTTAAATGTGAAAGCGCCCTTAACATTGAGGGTTAGTATCGTATGAAATGGTGTCTGGACAAGTTCTGTATGGTGGAATTATTCTCTACCAAATAAATTAAATACAATACCGGTTTCCAAATTTTCAGGGTTAGGACTTAATGACCTGTCGCATCTGGCAAAATGACTCCATTTAATTGAGGGGTTAACGTTAGGGGTGAAATCGATTTTAAAGTTGAGGGTTAGCATCGTAGGAAATGGTGTCTGGACAAGTACTCTATGGTGGAATTGTTCTCTACCAAATAAATTAAATACAATACCGGTTTCTAAGTCTTCAGGGTTAAGACTTATTGACCAGCGGTATCTGGCAAAATGACTCCATTTCATAAAGGGGTTAGGGTTAGGGTGAAAGAGCTCATTAAAGTTGAGGTTTTGCATCGTAAGAAGGAGCCTATGGAAAAGTTATTCATCGTGGAGCTGTTCTTTACGATCTAAAATAAATAAAATAACGGTTTCTAAATTTTCAGGGTTAGAACCTAATGACCGGTCGCATCTGGCAAAATGACTCCATTTAATTGAGGGGTTAATGTAGGGGGTGAAATCGCTTTTAAAGTTGAGGGTTAGCATCGTAGAAAATGGTGTCAGGACAAGTACTGTATGGTGGATTTGTTCTTTACCAAATAAATTAAATAAAATACCGGTTTCTAAATTTTCAGGGTTAGGACTTAATGACCGGTCGCATCTGGCAAAATGACTCCATTTAATTGAGGAACTAGGGTTAGGGGTGAAATCGATTTTAAAGTTGAGGGTTGGCATCGTAGGAAATGGTGTCTGGACAAGTACTCTATGGTGGAATTGTTTTCTACCAAATAAATAAAATAAAATACCGGTTTCCAAATTTTCAGTGTTAGGACTTAATGACCGGACGCATCTGGCAAAATGATTCCAATTAAATTAGGGTCTAGGGTTAGATGTAAAAGCGCCCTTAACATTGAGGGTTAGTATCGTAGGAAATGGTGTCTGGACAAGTTCTGTATGGTGGAATTGATCTCTACCAAATAAATTAAATACAATACCGGTTTCTAAGTTTTCAGGTTTAGGACTTATTGACCAGCGGTATCTGGCAAAATGACTCCATTTCATAAAGGGGTTAGGGTTAGGGTGAAAGCGCTCATTAAAGTTGAGGTTTTGCATCGTAGGAAGGAGCGTATGGAAAAATTGTTCACCGTGGAGCTGTTCTTTACGATCTAAAATAAATACAATAACGGTTTCCAAATTTTCAGGGTTAGAACCTAATGTCCGGTAGCATCTGCCAAAATGACTCCATTTAATTGAGGGGTTAACGTTAGGGGTGAAATCGTTTTTAAAATTGAGGGTTAGTATCGTAGGAAATGGTGTCTGGACAAGTTCTGTATGGTGGAATTATTCTCTACCAAATAAATTAAATACAATACCGGTTTCCAAATTTTCAGGGTTAAGACTTAATGACCGGTCGCATCTGGCAAAATGACAACATTTAATTGAGGGGTTAAAGTTAGGGGTGAAATCGATTTTTAAAACGAGGGTTAGCATCGTAGGAAATGGTTTCAGGACAAGTTCTGTATGGTGGAATTGTTCTCTACCAAATAAATTAAATACAATACCGGTTTCTAAATTTTCAAGGTTAGGACTTAATGACCGGTCGCATCTGGCAAAATGATTCCATTTAACTGAGGGGTTAGGGTTAGGGGTGAAATCGCTTTTAAAAATGAGGGTTAGCATCGTAGGAAATGGTGTCTGGACAAGTACTCTATGGTGGAATTGTTCTCTACCAAATAAATTAAATACAATACCGGTTTTTAAATTTTCAGGGTTAGGACTTAATGACTGGTCGCATCTGGCAAAATGATTCCAATTAAATTAGGGGCTAGGGTTAAATGTGAAAGCGCCCTTAACATTGAGGGTTAGTATCGTATGAAATGGTGTCTGGACAAGTTCTGTATGGTGGAATTATTCTCTACCAAATAAATTAAATACAATACCGGTTTCCAAATTTTCAGGGTTAGGACTTAATGACCTGTCGCATCTGGCAAAATGACTCCATTTAATTGAGGGGTTAACGTTAGGGGTGAAATCGATTTTAAAGTTGAGGGTTAGCATCGTAGGAAATGGTGTCTGGACAAGTACTCTATGGTGGAATTGTTCTCTACCAAATAAATTAAATACAATACCGGTTTCTAAGTCTTCAGGGTTAAGACTTATTGACCAGCGGTATCTGGCAAAATGACTCCATTTCATAAAGGGGTTAGGGTTAGGGTGAAAGAGCTCATTAAAGTTGAGGTTTTGCATCGTAGGAAGGAGCGTATGGAAAAATTGTTCATCGTGGTGCTGTTCTTTACGATCTAAAATAAATACAATAACGGTTTCTAAATTTTCAGGGTTAGAACCTAATGTCCGGTAGCATCTGGCAAAATGACTCCATTTAATTGAGGGGTTAGGGTTAGGGGTGAAATCGATTTTAAAATTGAGGGTTAGTATCGTAGGAAATGGTGTCTGGACAAGTTCTGTATGGTGCAATTGTTCTTTACCAAATAAATTAAATACAATACCGGTTTCCTAATTTTCAGGGTTAAGACTTAATGACCTGTCGCATATGGCAAAATGATTCCAATTAAATTAGGGGCTAGGGTTAAATGTGAAAGCGCCCTTAACATTGAGGGTTAGTGTCGTAGGAAATGGTGTCTGGACAAGTTCTGTGAGGTGGAGTTGTTCTCTACCAAATAAATTAAATAAAATACCGGTTTTTAAATTTTCAGGGTTAGGACTTAATGACCGGTCGCATCTAGCAAAATGACAACATTTAATTGAGGGGTTTATGTTAGGGGTGAAATCGCTTTTAAAATTGAGGGTTAGCATCGTAGAAAATGGTGTCAGGACAAGTTCTGTATGGTGGAATTGTTCTTTACCAAATAAATAAAATAAAATACCGGTTTCCAAATTTTCAGGGTTAGGACTTAATGACCGGACGCATCTGGCAAAATGACTCCATTTAATAGAGGGGTTAGGGTTAGGGGTGAAATCGATTTTAAAGTTGAGGGTTGGCATCGTAGGAAATGGTGTCTGGACAAGTACTCTATGGTGGAATTGTTTTCTACCAAATAAATAAAATAAAATACCGGTTTCCAAATTTTCAGTGTTAGGACTTAATGACCGGACGCATCTGGCAAAATGATTCCAATTAAATTAGGGTCTAGGGTTAGATGTAAAAGCGCCCTTAACATTGAGGGTTAGTATCGTAGGAAATGGTGTCTGGACAAGTTCTGTATGGTGGAATTGATCTCTACCAAATAAATTAAATACAATACCGGTTTCTAAGTCTTCAGGTTTAGGACTTATTGACCAGCGGTATCTGGCAAAATGACTCCATTTCATAAAGGGGTTAGGGTTAGGGTGAAAGCGCTCATTAAAGTTGAGGTTTTGCATCGTAGGAAGGAGCGTATGGAAAAATGGTTCACCGTGGAGCTGTTCTTTACGATCTAAAATAAATACAATAACGGTTTCCAAATTTTCAGGGTTAGAACCTAATGTCCGGTAGCATCTGCCAAAATGACTCCATTTAATTGAGGGGTTAACGTTAGGGGTGAAATCGTTTTTAAAATTGAGGGTTAGTATCGTAGGAAATGGTGTCTGGACAAGTTCTGTATGGTGGAATTATTCTCTACCAAATAAATTAAATACAATACCGGTTTCCAAATTTTCAGGGTTAAGACTTAATGACCGGTCGCATCTGGCAAAATGACAACATTTAATTGAGGGGTTAAAGTTAGGGGTGAAATCGATTTTTAAAACGAGGGTTAGCATCGTAGGAAATGGTTTCAGGACAAGTTCTGTATGGTTGAATTGTTCTCTACCAAATAAATTAAATACAATACCGGTTTCTAAATTTTCAAGGTTAGGACTTAATGACCGGTCGCATCTGGCAAAATGATTCCATTTAACTGAGGGGTTAGGGTTAGGGGTGAAATCGCTTTTAAAAATGAGGGTTAGCATCGTAGGAAATGGTGTCTGGACAAGTACTCTATGGTGGAATTGTTCTCTACCAAATAAATTAAATACAATACCGGTTTTTAAATTTTCAGGGTTAGGACTTAATGACTGGTCGCATCTGGCAAAATGATTCCAATTAAATTAGGGGCTAGGGTTAAATGTGAAAGCGCCCTTAACATTGAGGGTTAGTATCGTATGAAATGGTGTCTGGACAAGTTCTGTATGGTGGAATTATTCTCTACCAAATAAATTAAATACAATACCGGTTTCCAAATTTTCAGGGTTAGGACTTAATGACCTGTCGCATCTGGCAAAATGACTCCATTTAATTGTAGGGTTAACGTTAGGGGTGAAATCGATTTTAAAGTTGAGGGTTAGCATCGTAGGAAATGGTGTCTGGACAAGTACTCTATGGTGGAATTGTTCTCTACCAAATAAATTAAATACAATACCGGTTTCTAAGTCTTCAGGGATAAGACTTATTGACCAGCGGTATCTGGCAAATGATTCCAATTAAATTAGGGTCTAGGGTTAGATGTAAAAGCGCCCTTAACATTGAGGGTTAGTATCGTAGGAAATGGTGTCTGGACAAGTTCTGTATGGTGGAATTGTTCTCTACCAAATAAATTAAATACAATACCGGTTTCTAAATCTTCAGGTTTAGGACTTATTGACCAGCGGCATATGGCAAAATGACTCCATTTCATAAAGGGGTTAGGGTTAGGGTGAAAGCGCTCATTAAAGTTGAGGTTTTGCATCGTAAGAAGGAGCCTATGGAAAAGTTGTTCATCGTGGAGTTGTTCTTTACGATCTAAAATAAATAAAATAACGGTTTTTAAATTTTCAGGGTTAGAACCTAATGACCGGTCGCATCTGGCAAAATGACTCCATTTAATTGAGGGGTTAATGTAGGGGGTGAAATCGCTTTTAAAATTGAGGGTTAGCATCGTAGAAAATGGTGTCAGGACAAGTACTGTATGGTGGATTTGTTCTTTACCAAATAAATTAAATAAAATACCGGTTTCTAAATTTTCAGGGTTAGGACTTAATGACCGGTCGCATCTGGCAAAATGACTCCATTTAATTGAGGAACTAGGGTTAGGGGTGAAATCGATTTTAAAGTTGAGGGTTGGCATCGTAGGAAATGGTGTCTGGACAAGTACTCTATGGTGGAATTGTTTTCTACCAAATAAATTAAATAAAATACCGGTTTCCAAATTTTCAGTGTTAGGACTTAATGACCGGACGCATCTGGCAAAATGACTCCATTTAATTGAGGGGCTAGGGTTAGGGGTGAAATCGATTTTAAAATTGAGGGTTAGCATCGTAGGAAATGGTGTCTGGACAAGTACTCTATGGTGGAATTGTTCTCTACCAAATAAATTAAATACAATACCGGTTTCCAAATTTTCAGGGTTAAGACTTAATGACCGGTCGCATCTGGCAAAATGATTCCAATTAAATTAGGGTCTAGGGTTAGATGTAAAAGCGCCCTTAACATTGAGGGTTAGTATCGTAGGAAATGGTGTCTGGACAAGTTCTGTATGGTGGAATTGATCTCTACCAAATAAATTAAATACAATACCGGTTTCTAAGTCTTCAGGTTTAGGACTTATTGACCAGCGGCATATGGCAAAATGACTCCATTTCATAAAGGGGTTAGGGTTAGGGTGAAAGCGCTCATTAAAGTTGAGGTTTTGCATCGTAAGAAGGAGCCTATGGAAAAGTTGTTCATCGTGGAGCTGTTCTTTACGATCTAAAATAAATACAATAACGGTTTCTAAATTTTCAGGGTTAGAACCTAATGACCGGTCGCATCTGGCAAAATGACTCCATTTAATTGAGGGGTTAATGTTAGGGGTGAAATCGCTTTTAAAATTGAGGGTTAGCATCGTAGAAAATGGTGTCAGGACAAGTTCTGTATGGTGGATTTGTTCTTTACGATCTAAAATAAATAAAATACCGGTTTCTAAATTTTCAGGGTTAGGACTTAATGACCGGTCGCATCTTGCAAAATGACTCCATTTAATTGAGGGGCTAGGGTTAGGGGTGAAATCGATTTTAAAATTGAGGGTTGGCATCGTAGGAAATGGTGTCTGGACAAGTACTCTATGGTGGAATTGTTCTCTACCAAATAAATTAAATACAATACCGGTTTCCAAATTTTCAGTGTTAGGACTTAATGACCGGTCGCATCTGGCAAAATGACTCCATTTAATTGAGGGGTTAGGGTTAGGAGTGAAATCGATTTTAAAAATGAGGGTTAGCATCGTAGGAAATGGTGTCTGGACAAGTACTCTATGGTGGAATTGTTCTCTACCAAATAAATTAAATACAATACCGGTTTTCAAATTTTCAGGGTTAAGACTTAATGACCGGTCGCATCTGGCAAAATGATTCCAATTAAATTAGGGTCTAGGGTTAGATGTAAAAGCGCCCTTAACATTGAGGGTTAGTATCGTAGGAAATGGTGTCTGGACAAGTTCTGTATGGTGGAATTGTTCTCTACCAAATAAATTAAATACAATACCGGTTTCTAAGTCTTCAGGTTTAGGACTTATTGACCAGCGGTATCTGGCAAAATGACTCCATTTCATAAAGGGGTTAGGGTTAGGGTGAAAGCGCTCATTAAAGTTGAGGTTTTGCATCGTAGGAAGGAGCGTATGGAAAAATTGTTCATCGTGGAGCTGTTCTTTACGATCTAAAATAAATACAATAACGGTTTCTAAATTTTCAGGGTTAGAACCTAATGTCCGGTAGCATCTGCCAAAATGACTCCATTTAATTGAGGGGTTAACGTTAGGGGTGAAATCGTTTTTAAAATTGAGGGTTAGTATCGTAGGAAATGGTGTCTGGACAAGTTCTGTATGGTGGAATTGTTCTTTACCAAATAAATTAAATACAATACCGGTTTCCTATATTTCAGGGTTAGGACTTAATGACCGGTCGCATATGGCAAAATGATTCCAAATAAATTAGGGGCTAGGGTTAAATGTGAAAGCGCCCTTAACATTGAGGGTTAGTATCGTATGAAATGGTGTCTGGACAAGTTCTGTATGGTGGAATTATTCTCTACCAAAAAAATTAAATACAATAACGGTTTCTAAATTTTCAGGGTTAGAACCTAATGACCGGTCGCATCTGGCAAAATGACTCCATTTAATTGAGGGGCTAGGGTTAGGGGTGAAATCGATTTTAAAGTTGAGGGTTGGCATCGTAGGAAATGGTGTCTGGACAAGTACTCTATGGTGGAATTGTTTTCTACCAAATAAATTAAATACAATACCGGTTTCCAAATTTTCAGTGTTAGGACTTAATGACCGGTCGCATCTGGCAAAATGATTCCATTTAATTGAGGGGCTAGGGTTAGGGGTGAAATCGATTTTAAAATTGAGGGTTAGCATCGTAGGAAATGGTGTCTGGACAAGTACTCTATGGTGGAATTGTTCTCTACCAAATAAATAAAATAAAATACCGGTTTCCAAATTTTTAGTGTTAGGACTTAATGACCGGACGCATCTGGAAAAATGATTCCAATTAAATTAGGGTCTAGGGTTAGATGTAAAAGCGCCCTTAACATTGAGGGTTAGTATCGTAGGAAATGGTGTCTGGACAAGTTCTGTATGGTGGAATTGATCTCTACCAAATAAATTAAATACAATACCGGTTTCTAAGTCTTCAGGTTTAGGACTTATTGACCAGCGGTATCTGGCAAAATGACTCCATTTCATAAAGGGGTTAGGGTTAGGGTGAAAGCGCTCATTAAAGTTGAGGTTTTGCATCGTAGGAAGGAGCGTATGGAAAAATTGTTCACCGTGGAGCTGTTCTTTACGATCTAAAATAAATACAATAACGGTTTCCAAATTTTCAGGGTTAGAACCTAATGTCCGGTAGCATCTGCCAAAATGACTCCATTTAATTGAGGGGTTAACGTTAGGGGTGAAATCGTTTTTAAAATTGAGGGTTAGTATCGTAGGAAATGGTGTCTGGACAAGTTCTGTATGGTGGAATTATTCTCTACCAAATAAATTAAATACAATACCGGTTTCCAAATTTTCAGGGTTAAGACTTAATGACCGGTCGCATCTGGCAAAATGACAACATTTAATTGAGGGGTTAAAGTTAGGGGTGAAATCGATTTTTAAAACGAGGGTTAGCATCGTAGGAAATGGTTTCAGGACAAGTTCTGTATGGTTGAATTGTTCTCTACCAAATAAATTAAATACAATACCGGTTTCTAAATTTTCAAGGTTAGGACTTAATGACCGGTCGCATCTGGCAAAATGATTCCATTTAACTGAGGGGTTAGGGTTAGGGGTGAAATCGCTTTTAAAAATGAGGGTTAGCATCGTAGGAAATGGTGTCTGGACAAGTACTCTATGGTGGAATTGTTCTCTACCAAATAAATTAAATACAATACCGGTTTTTAAATTTTCAGGGTTAGGACTTAATGACTGGTCGCATCTGGCAAAATGATTCCAATTAAATTAGGGGCTAGGGTTAAATGTGAAAGCGCCCTTAACATTGAGGGTTAGTATCGTATGAAATGGTGTCTGGACAAGTTCTGTATGGTGGAATTATTCTCTACCAAATAAATTAAATACAATACCGGTTTCCAAATTTTCAGGGTTAGGACTTAATGACCTGTCGCATCTGGCAAAATGACTCCATTTAATTGAGGGGTTAACGTTAGGGGTGAAATCGATTTTAAAGTTGAGGGTTAGCATCGTAGGAAATGGTGTCTGGACAAGTACTCTATGGTGGAATTGTTCTCTACCAAATAAATTAAATACAATACCGGTTTCTAAGTCTTCAGGGTTAAGACTTATTGACCAGCGGTATCTGGCAAATGATTCCAATTAAATTAGGGTCTAGGGTTAGATGTAAAAGCGCCCTTAACATTGAGGGTTAGTATCGTAGGAAATGGTGTCTGGACAAGTTCTGTATGGTGGAATTGTTCTCTACCAAATAAATTAAATACAATACCGGTTTCTAAATCTTCAGGTTTAGGACTTATTGACCAGCGGCATATGGCAAAATGACTCCATTTCATAAAGGGGTTAGGGTTAGGGTGAAAGCGCTCATTAAAGTTGAGGTTTTGCATCGTAAGAAGGAGCCTATGGAAAAGTTGTTCATCGTGGAGCTGTTCTTTACGATCTAAAATAAATAAAATAACGGTTTTTAAATTTTCAGGGTTAGAACCTAATGACCGGTCGCATCTGGCAAAATGACTCCATTTAATTGAGGGGTTTATGTAGGGGGTGAAATCGCTTTTAAAATTGAGGGTTAGCATCGTAGAAAATGGTGTCAGGACAAGTACTGTATGGTGGATTTGTTCTTTACCAAATAAATTAAATAAAATACCGGTTTCTAAATTTTCAGGGTTAGGACTTAATGACCGGTCGCATCTGGCAAAATGACTCCATTTAATTGAGGAACTAGGGTTAGGGGTGAAATCGATTTTAAAGTTGAGGGTTGGCATCGTAGGAAATGGTGTCTGGACAAGTACTCTATGGTGGAATTGTTTTCTACCAAATAAATTAAATAAAATACCGGTTTCCAAATTTTCAGTGTTAGGACTTAATGACCGGACGCATCTGGCAAAATGACTCCATTTAATTGAGGGGCTAGGGTTAGGGGTGAAATCGATTTTAAAATTGAGGGTTAGCATCGAAGGAAATGGTGTCTGGACAAGTACTCTATGGTGGAATTGTTCTCTACCAAATAAATTAAATACAATACCGGTTTCCAAATTTTCAGGTTTAAGACTTAATGACCGGTCGCATCTGGCAAAATGATTCCAATTAAATTAGGGTCTAGGGTTAGATGTAAAAGCGCCCTTAACATTGAGGGTTAGTATCGTAGGAAATGGTGTCTGGACAAGTTCTGTATGGTGGAATTGATCTCTACCAAATAAATTAAATACAATACCGGTTTCTAAGTCTTCAGGTTTAGGACTTATTGACCAGCGGCATATGGCAAAATGACTCCATTTCATAAAGGGGTTAGGGTTAGGGTGAAAGCGCTCATTAAAGTTGAGGTTTTGCATCGTAAGAAGGAGCCTATGGAAAAGTTGTTCATCGTGGAGCTGTTCTTTACGATCTAAAATAAATAAAATAACGGTTTCTAAATTTTCAGGGTTAGAACCTAATGACCGGTCGCATCTGGCAAAATGACTCCATTTAATTGAGGGGTTAATGTTAGGGGTGAAATCGCTTTTAAAATTGAGGGTTAGCATCGTAGAAAATGGTGTCAGGACAAGTTCTGTATGGTGGATTTGTTCTTTACGATCTAAAATAAATAAAATACCGGTTTCTAAATTTTCAGGGTTAGGACTTAATGACCGGTCGCATCTGGCAAAATGACTCCATTTAATTGAGGGGCTAGGGTTAGGGGTGAAATCGATTTTAAAATTGAGGGTTGGCATCGTAGGAAATGGTGTCTGGACAAGTACTCTATGGTGGAATTGTTCTCTACCAAATAAATTAAATACAATACCGGTTTCCAAATTTTCAGTGTTAGGACTTAATGACCGGTCGCATCTGGCAAAATGACTCCATTTAATTGAGGGGTTAGGGTTAGGAGTGAAATCGATTTTAAAATTGAGGGTTAGCATCGTAGGAAATGGTGTCTGGACAAGTACTCTATGGTGGAATTGTTCTCTACCAAATAAATTAAATACAATACCGGTTTTCAAATTTTCAGGGTTAAGACTTAATGACCGGTCGCATCTGGCAAAATGATTCCAATTAAATTAGGGTCTAGGGTTAGATGTAAAAGCGCCCTTAACATTGAGGGTTAGTATCGTAGGAAATGGTGTCTGGACAAGTTCTGTATGGTGGAATTGTTCTCTACCAAATAAATTAAATACAATACCGGTTTCTAAGTCTTCAGGTTTAGGACTTATTGACCAGCGGTATCTGGCAAAATGACTCCATTTCATAAAGGGGTTAGGGTTAGGGTGAAAGCGCTCATTAAAGTTGAGGTTTTGCATCGTAGGAAGGAGCGTATGGAAAAATTGTTCATCGTGGAGCTGTTCTTTACGATCTAAAATAAATACAATAACGGTTTCTAAATTTTCAGGGTTAGAACCTAATGTCCGGTAGCATCTGCCAAAATGACTCCATTTAATTGAGGGGTTAACGTTAGGGGTGAAATCGTTTTTAAAATTGAGGGTTAGTATCGTAGGAAATGGTGTCTGGACAAGTTCTGTATGGTGGAATTGTTCTTTACCAAATAAATTAAATACAATACCGGTTTCCTATATTTCAGGGTTAGGACTTAATGACCGGTCGCATATGGCAAAATGATTCCAAATAAATTAGGGGCTAGGGTTAAATGTGAAAGCGCCCTTAACATTGAGGGTTAGTATCGTATGAAATGGTGTCTGGACAAGTTCTGTATGGTGGAATTATTCTCTACCAAAAAAATTAAATACAATAACGGTTTCTAAATTTTCAGGGTTAGAACCTAATGACCGGTCGCATCTGGCAAAATGACTCCATTTAATTGAGGGGCTAGGGTTAGGGGTGAAATCGATTTTAAAGTTGAGGGTTGGCATCGTAGGAAATGGTGTCTGGACAAGTACTCTATGGTGGAATTGTTTTCTACCAAATAAATTAAATACAATACCGGTTTCCAAATTTTCAGTGTTAGGACTTAATGACCTGTCGCATCTGGCAAAATGATTCCATTTAATTGAGGGGCTAGGGTTAGGGGTGAAATCGATTTTAAAATTGAGGGTTAGCATCGTAGGAAATGGTGTCTGGACAAGTACTCTATGGTGGAATTGTTCTCTACCAAATAAATTAAATACAATACCGGTTTCCAAATTTTCAGGGTTAAGACTTAATGACCGGTCGCATCTGGCAAAATGATTCCAACTAAATTAGGGTCTAGGGTTAGATGTAAAAGCGCCCTTAACATTGAGGGTTAGTATCGTAGGAAATGGTGTCTGGACAAGTTCTGTATGGTGGAATTGTTCTCTACCAAATAAATTAAATACAATACCGGTTTCTAAGTCTTCAGGGTTAAGACTTATTGACCAGCGGTATCTGGCAAAAGGACTCCATTTCATAAAGGGGTTAGGGTTAGGGTGAAAGCGCTCATTAAAGTTGAGGTTTTGCATCGTAGGAAGGAGCGTATGGAAAAATTGTTCATCGTGGAGCTGTTCTTTACGATCTAAAATAAATACAATAACGGTTTCTAAATTTTCAGGGTTAGAACCTAATGTCCGGTAGCATCTGGCAAAATGACTCCATTTAATTGAGGGGTTAGGGTTAGGGGTGAAATCGATTTTAAAATTGAGGGTTAGTATCGTAGGAAATGGTGTCTGGACAAGTTCTGTATGGTGGAATTGTTTTCTACCAAATAAATTAAATACAATACCGGTTTCTAAATATTCAGGGTTAGGACTTAATGACCGGTCGCATCTGCCAAATGATACCAATTAAATTAGGGGCTAGGGTTAAATGTGAAAGCGCCCTTAACATTGAGTGTTAGTATCGTAGGAAATGGTGTCTGGACAAGTTCTGTATGGTGGAATTAATCTCTACCAAATAAATTAAATACAATACCGGTTTCCAAATTGTCAGTGTTAGGACTTAATGACCGGACGCATCTGGCAAAATGACAACATTTAATTGAGGGGTTAATGTTAGGGGTGAAATCGATTTTTGAAACGAGGGTTAGCATCGTAGGAAATGGTTTCAGGACAAGTTTTGTATGGTTGAATTGTTCTCTACCAAATAAATTAAATACAATACCGGTTTCTAAATTTTCAAGGTTAGGACTTAATGACCGGTCGCATCTGGCAAAATGATTCCATTTATTTGAGGGGTTAGGGTTAGGGGTGAAATCGCTTTTAAAAATGAGGGTTAGCATCGTAGGAAATGGTGTCTGGACAAGTACTCTGTGGTGGTATTGTTCTCTACCAAATAAATTAAATACAATACCGGTTTTTAAATTTTCAGGGTTAGGACTTAATGACTGGTCGCATCTGGCAAAATGATTCCAATTAAATTAGGGGCTAGGGTTAAATGTGAAAGCGCCCTTAACATTGAGGGTTAGTATCGTATGAAATGGTGTCTGGACAAGTTCTGTATGGTGGAATTGATCTCTACCAAATAAATTAAATACAATACCGGTTTCCAAATTTTCAGGGTTAGGACTTAATGACCTGTCGCATCTGGCAAAATGACTCCATTTAATTGAGGGTTTAATGTTAGGGGTGAAATCGCTTTTAAAATTGAGGGTTAGCATCGTAGAAAAGGGTGTCAGGACAAGTTCTGTATGGTGGATTTGTTCTTTACCAAATAGTTTAAATAAAATACCGGTTTCTAAATTTTCAGGGTTAGGACTTAATGACCGGTCGCATCTGGCAAAATGACTCTATTTCATAAAGGGGTTAGGGTTAGGGTGAAAGCGCTCATTAAAGTTGAGGTTTTGCATCGTAGGAAGGAGCGTATGGAAAAATTGTTCACAGTGGAGCTGTTCTTTACGATCTTAAATAAATACAATAACGGTTTCCAAATTTTCAGGGTTAAAACCTAATGTCCGGTAGCATCTGCCAAAATGACTCCATTTAATTGAGGGGTTAACGTTAGGGGTGAAATCGTTTTTAAAATTGAGGGTTAGTATCGTAGGAAATGGTGTCTGGACAAGTTCTGTATGGTGGAATTGTTCTTTACCAAATAAATTAAATACAATACCGGTTTCCAAATTTTCAGGGTTAAGACTTAATGACCGGTCGCATCTGGCAAAATGATTCCAATTAAATTAGGGTCTAGGGTTAGATGTAAAAGCGCCCTTAACATTGAGGGTTAGTATCGTAGGAAATGGTGTCTGGACAAGTTCTGTATGGTGGAATTGTTCTCTACCAAATAAATTAAATACAATACCGGTTTCTAAATCTTCAGGTTTAGGACTTATTGACCAGCGGCATATGGCAAAATGACTCCATTTCATAAAGGGGTTAGGGTTAGGGTGAAAGCGCTCATTAAAGTTGAGGTTTTGCATCGTAAGAAGGAGCCTATGGAAAAGTTGTTCATCGTGGAGCTGTTCTTAACGATCTAAAATAAATAAAATAACGGTTTCTAAATTTTCAGGGTTAGAACCTAATGACCGGTCGCATCTGGCAAAATGACTCCATTTAATTGAGGGGTTAATGCTAGGGGTGAAATCGCTTTTAAAATTGAGGGTTAGCATCGTAGAAAATGGTGTCAGGACAAGTTCTGTATGGTGGATTTGTTCTTTACCAAATAATTTAAATAAAATACCGGTTTCTAAATTTTCAGGGTTAGGACTTAATGACCCGTCGCATCTGGCAAAATGACTCCATTTAATTGAGGGGCTAGGGTTAGGGGTGAAATCGATTTTAAAATTGAGGGTTGGCATCGTAGGAAATGGTGTCTGGACAAGTACTCTATGGTGGAATTGTTTTCTACCAAATAAATTAAATACAATACCGGTTTCCAAATTTTCAGTGTTAGGACTTAATGACCGGACGCATCTGGCAAAATGACTCCATTTAATTGAGGGGTTAGGGTTAGGAGTGAAATCGATTTTAAAATTGAGGGTTAGCATCGTAGGAAATGGTGTCTGGACAAGTACTCTATGGTGGAATTGTTCTCTACCAAATAAATTAAATACAATACCGGTTTCCAAATTTTCAGGGTTAAGACTTAATGACCGGTCGCATCTGGCAAAATGATTCCAATTAAATTAGGGTCTAGGGTTAGATGTAAAAGCGCCCTTAACATTGAGGGTTAGTATCGTAGGAAATGGTGTCTGGACAAGTTCTGTATGGTGGAATTGTTCTCTACCAAATAAATTAAATACAATACCGGTTTCTAAGTCTTCAGGTTTAGGACTTATTGACCAGCGGTATCTGGCAAAATGACTCCATTTCATAAAGGGGTTAGGGTTAGGGTGAAAGCGCTCATTAAAGTTGAGGTTTTGCATCGTAGGAAGGAGCGTATGGAAAAATTGTTCACCGTGGAGCTGTTCTTTACGATCTAAAATAAATACAATAACGGTTTCCAAATTTTCAGGGTTAGAACCTAATGTCCGGTAGCATCTGCCAAAATGACTCCATTTAATTGAGGGGTTAACGTTAGGGGTGAAATCGTTTTTAAAATTGAGGGTTAGTATCGTAGGAAATGGTGTCTGGACAAGTTCTGTATGGTGGAATTGTTCTTTACCAAATAAATTAAATACATTACCGGTTTCCTATATTTCAGGGTTAGGACTTAATGACCGGTCGCATATGGCAAAATGATTCCAATTAAATTAGGGGCTAGGGTTAAATGTATAAGCGCCCTTAACATTGAGGGTTAGTGTTGTAGGAAATGGTGTCTGGACAAGTTCTGTGAGGTGGAAATGTTTTCTACCAAATAAATTAAATACAATACCGGTTACTAAATTTTCAGTGTTAGGACTTAATGACCGGTCGCATCTAGCAAAATGACAACATTTAATTGAGGGGTTTATGTTAGGGGTGAAATCGCTTTTAAAATTGAGGGTTAGCATCGTAGAAAATGGTGTCAGGACAAGTTCTGTATGGTGGAATTGTTCTTTACCAAATAAATAAAATAAAATACCGGTTTCTAAATTTTCAGGGTTAGGACTTAATGACCGGACGCATCTGGCAAAATGACTCCATTTAATAGAGGGGTTAGGGTTAGGGGTGAAATCGATTTTAAAGTTGAGGGTTGGCATCGTAGGAAATGGTGTCTGGACAAGTACTCTATGGTGGAATTGTTTTCTACCAAATAAATTAAATACAATACCGGTTTCTAAATATTCAGGGTTAGGACTTAATGACCGGTCGCATCTGCCAAATGATACCAATTAAATTGAGGGGCTAGGGTTAAATGTGAAAGCGCCCTTAACATTGAGTGTTAGTATCGTAGGAAATGGTGTCTGGACAAGTTCTGTATGGTGGAATTGATCTCTACCAAATAAATTAAATACAATACCGGTTTCCAAATTGTCAGTGTTAGGACTTAATGACCGGACGCATCTGGCAAAATGACAACATTTAATTGAGGGGTTAAAGTTAGGGGTTAAAATCGATTTTTAAAACGAGGGTTAGCATCGTAGGAAATGGTTTCAGGACAAGTTCTGTATGGTGGAATTGTTCTCTACCAAATAAATTAAATACAATACCGGTTTCTAAATTTTCAAGGTTAGGACTTAATGACCGGTCGCATCTGGCAAAATGATTCCGTTTAATTGAGGGGTTAGGGTTAGGGGTGAAATCGCTTTTAAAAATGAGGGTTAGCATCGTAGGAAATGGTGTCAGGACAAGTACTCTATGGTGGAATTGTTCTCTACCAAATAAATTAAATACAATACCGGTTTTTAAATTTTCAGTGTTAGGACTTAATGACTGGTCGCATAAGGCAAAATGATTCCAATTAAATTAGGGGCTAGGGTTAAATGTGAAAGCGCCCTTAACATTGAGGGTTAGTATCGTATGAAATGGTGTCTGGACAAGTTCTGTATGGTGGAATTATTCTCTACCAAATAAATTAAATACAATACCGGTTTCCAAATTGTCAGTGTTAGGACTTAATGACCGGACGCATCTGGAAAAATGACAACATTTAATTGAGGGGTTAAAGTTAGGGGTGAAATCGATTTTTAAAACGAGGGTTAGCATCGTAGGAAATGGTTTCAGGACAAGTTCTGTATGGTGGAATTGTTCTCTACCAAATAAATTAAATACAATACCGGTTTCTAAATTTTCAAGGTTAGGACTTAATGACCGGTCGCATCTGGCAAAATGATTCCGTTTAATTGAAGGGTTAGGGTTAGGGGTGAAATCGTTTTTAAAAATGAGGGTTAGCATCGTAGGAAATGGTGTCAGGACAAGTACTCTATGGTGGAATTGTTCTCTACCAAATAAATTAAATACAATACCGGTTTTTAAATTTTCAGTGTTAGGACTTAATGACTGGTCGCATAAGGCAAAATGATTCCAATTAAATTAGGGGCTAGGGTTAAATGTGAAAGCGCCCTTAACATTGAGGGTTAGTATCGTATGAAATGGTGTCTGGACAAGTTCTGTATGGTGGAATTGTTTTCTACCAAATAAATTAAATACAATACCGGTTTCCAAATTTTCAGTGTTAGGACTTAATGACCGGACGCATCTGGCAAAATGACTCCATTTAATTGAGGGGTTAGGGTTAGGAGTGAAATCGATTTTAAAATTGAGGGTTAGCATCGTAGGAAATGGTGTCTGGACAAGTACTCTATGGTGGAATTGTTCTCTACCAAATAAATTAAATACAATACCGGTTTCCAAATTTTCAGGGTTAAGACTTAATGACCGGTCGCATCTGGCAAAATGATTCCAATTAAATTAGGGTCTAGGGTTAGATGTAAAATCGCCCTTAACATTGAGGGTTAGTATCGTAGGAAATGGTGTCTGGACAAGTTCTGTATGGTGGAATTGTTCTCTACCAAATAAATTAAATACAATACCGGTTTCTAAGTCTTCAGGTTTAGGACTTATTGACCAGCGGTATCTGGCAAAATGACTCCATTTCATAAAGGGGTTAGGGTTAGGGTGAAAGCGCTCATTAAAGTTGAGGTTTTGCATCGTAGGAAGGAGCGTATGGAAAAATTGTTCACCGTGGAGCTGTTCTTTACGATCTAAAATAAATACAATAACGGTTTCCAAATTTTCAGGGTTAGAACCTAATGTCCGGTAGCATCTGCCAAAATGACTCCATTTAATTGAGGGGTTAACGTTAGGGGTGAAATCGTTTTTAAAATTGAGGGTTAGTATCGTAGGAAATGGTGTCTGGACAAGTTCTGTATGGTGGAATTGTTCTTTACCAAATAAATTAAATACATTACCGGTTTCCTATATTTCAGGGTTAGGACTTAATGACCGGTCGCATATGGCAAAATGATTCCAATTAAATTAGGGGCTAGGGTTAAATGTATAAGCGCCCTTAACATTGAGGGTTAGTGTTGTAGGAAATGGTGTCTGGACAAGTTCTGTGAGGTGGAAATGTTTTCTACCAAATAAATTAAATACAATACCGGTTACTAAATTTTCAGTGTTAGGACTTAATGACCGGTCGCATCTAGCAAAATGACAACATTTAATTGAGGGGTTTATGTTAGGGGTGAAATCGCTTTTAAAATTGAGGGTTAGCATCGTAGAAAATGGTGTCAGGACAAGTTCTGTATGGTGGAATTGTTCTTTACCAAATAAATAAAATAAAATACCGGTTTCTAAATTTTCAGGGTTAGGACTTAATGACCGGACGCATCTGGCAAAATGACTCCATTTAATAGAGGGGTTAGGGTTAGGGGTGAAATCGATTTTAAAGTTGAGGGTTGGCATCGTAGGAAATGGTGTCTGGACAAGTACTCTATGGTGGAATTGTTTTCTACCAAATAAATTAAATACAATACCGGTTTCTAAATATTCAGGGTTAGGACTTAATGACCGGTCGCATCTGCCAAATGATACCAATTAAATTGAGGGGCTAGGGTTAAATGTGAAAGCGCCCTTAACATTGAGTGTTAGTATCGTAGGAAATGGTGTCTGGACAAGTTCTGTATGGTGGAATTGATCTCTACCAAATAAATTAAATACAATACCGGTTTCCAAATTGTCAGTGTTAGGACTTAATGACCGGACGCATCTGGCAAAATGACAACATTTAATTGAGGGGTTAAAGTTAGGGGTGAAATCGATTTTTAAAACGAGGGTTAGCATCGTAGGAAATGGTTTCAGGACAAGTTCTGTATGGTGGAATTGTTCTCTACCAAATAAATTAAATACAATACCGGTTTCTAAATTTTCAAGGTTAGGACTTAATGACCGGTCGCATCTGGCAAAATGATTCCGTTTAATTGAGGGGTTAGGGTTAGGGGTGAAATCGCTTTTAAAAATGAGGGTTAGCATCGTAGGAAATGGTGTCAGGACAAGTACTCTATGGTGGAATTGTTCTCTACCAAATAAATTAAATACAATACCGGTTTTTAAATTTTCAGTGTTAGGACTTAATGACTGGTCGCATAAGGCAAAATGATTCCAATTAAATTAGGGGCTAGGGTTAAATGTGAAAGCGCCCTTAACATTGAGGGTTAGTATCGTATGAAATGGTGTCTGGACAAGTTCTGTATGGTGGAATTATTCTCTACCAAAAAAATTAAATAAAATACCGGTTTCCAAATTTTCAGGGTTAGGACTTAATGACCTGTCGCATCTGGCAAAATGACTCCATTTAATAGAGGGGTTAACGTTAGGGGTGAAATCGGATTTAAAGTTCAGGGTTAGCATCGTAGGAAATGGTGTCTGGACAAGTACTCTATGGTGGAATTGTTCGTTACCAAATAAATTAAATACAATACCGGTTTCCAAATTTTCAGGGTTAAGACTTAATGACCGGTCGCATCTGGCAAAATGACTCCAATTAAATTAGGGTCTAGGGTTAGATGTAAAATCGCCCTTAACATTGAGGGTTAGTATCGTAGGAAATGGTGTCTGGACAAGTTCTGTATGGTGGAATTGTTCTCTACCAAATAAATTAAATACAATACCGGTTTCTAAATCTTCAGGTTTAGGACTTATTGACCAGCGGTATATGGCAAAATGACTCCATTTCATAAAGGGGTTAGGGTTAGGGTGAAAGCGCTCATTAAAGTTGAGGTTTTGCATCGTAAGAAGGAGCCTATGGAAAAGTTGTTCATCGTGGAGCTGTTCTTAACGATCTAAAATAAATAAAATAACGGTTTCTAAAGTTTCAGGGTTAGAACCTAATGACCGGTCGCATCTGGCAAAATGACTCCATTTAATTGAGGGGTTAATGTTAGGGGTGAAATCGATTTTAAAATTGAGGGTTAGCATCGTAGAAAATGGTGTCAGGACAAGTTCTGTATGGTGGATTTGTTCTTTACCAAATAGTTTAAATAAAATACCGGTTTCTAAATTTTCAGGGTTAGGACTTAATGACCGGTCGCATCTGGCAAAATGACTCCATTTAATTGAGGGGCTAGGGTTAGGGGTGAAATCGATTTTAAAATTGAGGGTTGGCATCGTAGGAAATGGTGTCTGGACAAGTACTCTATGGTGGAATTGTTTTCTACCAAATAAATTAAATACAATACCGGTTTCCAAATTTTCAGTGTTAGGACTTAATGACCGGACGCATCTGGCAAAATGACTCCATTTAATTGAGGGGTTAGGGTTAGGAGTGAAATCGATTTTAAAATTGAGATTTAGCATCGAAGGAAATGGTGTCTGGACAAGTACTCTATGGTGGAATTGTTCTCTACCAAATAAATTAAATACAATACCGGTTTCCAAATTTTCAGGGTTAAGACTTAATGACCGGTCGCATCTGGCAAAATGATTCCAATTAAATTAGGGTCTAGGGTTAGATGTAAAAGCGCCCTTAACATTGAGGGTTAGTATCGTAGAAAATGGTGTCTGGACAAGTTCTGTATGGTGGAATTGTTCTCTACCAAATAAATTAAATACAATACCGGTTTCTAAGTCTTCAGGTTTAGGACTTATTGACCAGCGGTATCTGGCAAAATGACTCCATTTCATAAAGGGGTTAGGGTTAGGGTGAAAGCGCTCATTAAAGTTGAGGTTTTGCATCGTAGGAAGGAGCGTATGGAAAAATTGTTCACCGTGGAGCTGTTCTTTACGATCTAAAATAAATACAATAACGGTTTCCAAATTTTCAGGGTTAGAACCTAATGTCCGGTAGCATCTGCCAAAATGACTCCATTTAATTGAGGGGTTAACGTTAGGGGTGAAATCGTTTTTAAAATTGAGGGTTAGTATCGTAGGAAATGGTGTCTGGACAAGTTCTGTATGGTGGAATTGTTCTTTACCAAATAAATTAAATACAATACCGGTTTCCTATATTTCAGGGTTAGGATTTAATGACCGGTCGCATATGGCAAAATGATTCCAATTAAATTAGGGGCTAGGGTTAAATGTGAAAGCGCCCTTAACATTGAGGGTTAGTGTCGTAGGAAATGGTGTCTGGACAAGTTCTGTGAGGTGGAAATGTTTTCTACCAAATAAATTAAATACAATACCGGTTACTAAATTTTCAGTGTTAGGACTTAATGACCGGTCGCATCTAGCAAAATGACAACATTTAATTGAGGGGTTTATGTTAGGGGTGAAATCGCTTTTAAAATTGAGGGTTAGCATCGTAGAAAATGGTGTCAGGACAAGTTCTGTATGGTGGAATTTTTCTTTACCAAATAAATAAAATAAAATACCGGTTTCTAAATTTTCAGGGTTAGGACTTAATGACCGGTCGCATCTGGCAAAATGACTCCATTTAATAGAGGGGTTAGGGTTAGGGGTGAAATCGATTTTAAAGTTGAGGGTTGGCATCGTAGGAAATGGTGTCTGGACAAGTACTCTATGGTGGAATTGTTCTCTACCAAATAAATTAAATACAATACCGGTTTTTAAATTTTCAGTGTTAGGACTTAATGACTGGTCGCATAAGGCAAAATGATTCCAATTAAATTAGGGGCTAGGGTTAAATGTGAAAGCGCCCTTAACATTGAGGGTTAGTATCGTATGAAATGGTGTCTGGACAAGTTCTGTATGGTGGAATTATTCTCTACCAAAAAAATTAAATACAATACCGGTTTCCAAATTTTCAGGGTTAGGACTTAATGACCTGTCGCATCTGGCAAAATGACTCCATTTAATTGAGGGGTTAACGTTAGGGGTGAAATCGGATTTAAAGTTGAGGGTTAGCATCGTAGGAAATGGTGTCTGGACAAGTACTCTATGGTGGAATTGTTCGTTACCAAATAAATTAAATACAATACCGGTTTCCAAATTTTCAGGGTTAAGACTTAATGACCGGTCGCATCTGGCAAAATGATTCCAATTAAATTAGGGTCTAGGGTTAGATGTAAAATCGCCCTTAACATTGAGGGTTAGTATCGTAGGAAATGGTGTCTGGACAAGTTCTGTATGGTGGAATTGTTCTCTACCAAATAAATTAAATACAATACCGGTTTCTAAATCTTCAGGTTTAGGACTTATTGACCAGCGGTATATGGCAAAATGACTCCATTTCATAAAGGGGTTAGGGTTAGGGTGAAAGCGCTCATTAAAGTTGAGGTTTTGCATCGTAAGAAGGAGCCTATGGAAAAGTTGTTCATCGTGGAGCTGTTCTTAACGATCTAAAATAAATAAAAAAAACGGTTTCTAAATTTTCAGGGTTAGAACCTAATGACCGGTCGCATCTGGCAAAATGACTCCATTTAATTGAGGGGTTAATGTTAGGGGTGAAATCGCTTTTAAAATTGAGGGTTGGCATCGTAGGAAATGGTGTCTGGACAAGTACTCTATGGTGGAATTGTTTTCTACCAAATAAATTAAATACAATACCGGTTTCCAAATTTTCAGTGTTAGGACTTAATGACCGGACGCATCTGGCAAAATGACTCCATTTAATTGAGGGGTTAGGGTTAGGAGTGAAATCGATTTTAAAATTGAGGGTTAGCATCGTAGGAAATGGTGTCTGGACAAGTACTCTATGGTGGAATTGTTCTCTACCAAATAAATTAAATACAATACCGGTTTCTAAGTCTTCAGGTTTAGGACTTATTGACCAGCGGTATCTGGCAAAATGACTCCATTTCATAAAGGGGTTAGGGTTAGGGTGAAAGCGCTCATTAAAGTTTAGGTTTTGCATCGTAGGAAGGAGCGTATGGAAAAATTGTTCACCGTGGAGCTGTTCTTTACGATCTAAAATAAATACAATAACGGTTTCCAAATTTTCAGGGTTAGAACCTAATGTCCGGTAGCATCTGCCAAAATGACTCCATTTAATTGAGGGGTTAACGTTAGGGGTGAAATCGATTTTAAAATTGAGGGTTAGTATCGTAGGAAATGGTGTCTGGACAAGTTCTGTATGGTGGAATTGTTCTTTACCAAATAAATTAAATACAATACCGGTTTCCTATATTTCAGGGTTAGGACTTAATGACCGGTCGCATATGGCAAAATGATTCCAATTAAATTAGGGGCTAGGGTTAAATGTGAAAGCGCCCTTAACATTGAGGGTTAGTGTCGTAGGAAATGGTGTCTGGACAAGTTCTGTGAGGTGGAATTGTTTTCTACCAAATAAATTATATACAATACCGGTTACTAAATTTTCAGTGTTAGGACTTAATGACCGGTCGCATCCAGCAAAATGACAACATTTAATTGAGGGGTTTATGTTAGGGGTGAAATCGCTTTTAAAATTGAGGGTTAGCATCGTAGAAAATGGTGTCAGGACAAGTTCTGTATGGTGGAATTGTTTTCTACCAAATAAATTAAATACAATACCGGTTTCTAAATATTCAGGGTTAGGACTTAATGACCGGTCGCATCTGCGAAATGATACCAATTAAATTAGGGGCTAGGGTTAAATGTGAAAGCGCCCTTAACATTGAGTGTTAGTATCGTAGGAAATGGTGTCTGGACAAGTTCTGTATGGTGGAATTGATCTCTACCAAATAAATTAAATACAATACCGGTTTCCAAATTGTCAGTGTTAGGACTTAATGACCGGACGCATCTGGCAAAATGACAACATTTAATTGAGGGGTTAAAGTTAGGGGTGAAATCGATTTTTAAAACGTGGGTTAGCATCGTAGGAAATGGTTTCAGGACAAGTTCTGTATGGTGGAATTGTTCTCTACCAAATAAATTAAATACAATACCGGTTTCTAAATTTTCAAGGTTAGGACTTAATGACCGGTCGCATCTGGCAAAATGATTCCATTTAATTGAGGGGTTAGGGTTAGGGGTGAAATCGCTTTTAAAAATGAGGGTTAGCATCGTAGGAAATGGTTTCAGGACAAGTTCTGTATGGTGGATTTGTTCGTTACCAAATAAATGAAATACAATACCGGTTTCCAAATTTTCAGGGTTAAGACTTAATGACCGGTCGCATCTGGCAAAATGATTCCAATTAAATTAGGGTCTAGGGTTAGATGTAAAATCGCCCTTAACATTGAGGGTTAGTATCGTAGGAAATGGTGTCTGGACAAGTTCTGTATGGTGGAATTGATCTCTACCAAATAAATTAAATACAATACCGGTTTCCAAATTGTCAGTGTTAGGACTTAATGACCGGACGCATCTGGCAAAATGACAACATTTAATTGAGGGGTTAAAGTTAGGGGTGAAATCGATTTTTAAAACGAGGGTTAGCATCGTAGGAAATGGTTTCAGGACAAGTTCTGTATGGTGGAATTGTTCTCTACCAAATAAATTAAATACAATACCGGTTTCTAAATTTTCAAGGTTAGGACTTAATGACCGGTCGCATCTGGCAAAATGATTCCGTTTAATTGAGGGGTTAGGGTTAGGGGTGAAATCGCTTTTAAAAATGAGGGTTAGCATCGTAGGAAATGGTGTCAGGACAAGTACTCTATGGTGGAATTGTTCTCTACCAAATAAATTAAATACAATACCGGTTTTTAAATTTTCAGTGTTAGGACTTAATGACTGGTCGCATAAGGCAAAATGATTCCAATTAAATTAGGGGCTAGGGTTAAATGTGAAAGCGCCCTTAACATTGAGGGTTAGTATCGTATGAAATGGTGTCTGGACAAGTTCTGTATGGTGGAATTATTCTCTACCAAAAAAATTAAATAAAATACCGGTTTCCAAATTTTCAGGGTTAGGACTTAATGACCTGTCGCATCTGGCAAAATGACTCCATTTAATAGAGGGGTTAACGTTAGGGGTGAAATCGGATTTAAAGTTGAGGGTTAGCATCGTAGGAAATGGTGTCTGGACAAGTACTCTATGGTGGAATTGTTCGTTACCAAATAAATTAAATACAATACCGGTTTCCAAATTTTCAGGGTTAAGACTTAATGACCGGTCGCATCTGGCAAAATGACTCCAATTAAATTAGGGTCTAGGGTTAGATGTAAAATCGCCCTTAACATTGAGGGTTAGTATCGTAGGAAATGGTGTCTGGACAAGTTCTGTATGGTGGAATTGTTCTCTACCAAATAAATTAAATACAATACCGGTTTCTAAATCTTCAGGTTTAGGACTTATTGACCAGCGGTATATGGCAAAATGACTCCATTTCATAAAGGGGTTAGGGTTAGGGTGAAAGCGCTCATTAAAGTTGAGGTTTTGCATCGTAAGAAGGAGCCTATGGAAAAGTTGTTCATCGTGGAGCTGTTCTTAACGATCTAAAATAAATAAAATAACGGTTTCTAAAGTTTCAGGGTTAGAACCTAATGACCGGTCGCATCTGGCAAAATGACTCCATTTAATTGAGGGGTTAATGTTAGGGGTGAAATCGCTTTTAAAATTGAGGGTTAGCATCGTAGAAAATGGTGTCAGGACAAGTTCTGTATGGTGGATTTGTTCTTTACCAAATAGTTTAAATAAAATACCGGTTTCTAAATTTTCAGGGTTAGGACTTAATGACCGGTCGCATCTGGCAAAATGACTCCATTTAATTGAGGGGCTAGGGTTAGGGGTGAAATCGATTTTAAAATTGAGGGTTGGCATCGTAGGAAATGGTGTCTGGACAAGTACTCTATGGTGGAATTGTTTTCTACCAAATAAATTAAATACAATACCGGTTTCTAAATCTTCAGGTTTAGGACTTATTGACCAGCGGTATATGGCAAAATGACTCCATTTCATAAAGGGGTTAGGGTTAGGGTGAAAGCGCTCATTAAAGTTGAGGTTTTGCATCGTAAGAAGGAGCCTATGGAAAAGTTGTTCATCGTGGAGCTGTTCTTAACGATCTAAAATAAATAAAATAACGGTTTCTAAAGTTTCAGGGTTAGAACCTAATGACCGGTCGCATCTGGCAAAATGACTCCATTTAATTGAGGGGTTAATGTTAGGGGTGAAATCGCTTTTAAAATTGAGGGTTAGCATCGTAGAAAATGGTGTCAGGACAAGTTCTGTATGGTGGATTTGTTCTTTACCAAATAGTTTAAATAAAATACCGGTTTCTAAATTTTCAGGGTTAGGACTTAATGACCGGTCGCATCTGGCAAAATGACTCCATTTAATTGAGGGGCTAGGGTTAGGGGTGAAATCGATTTTAAAATTGAGGGTTGGCATCGTAGGAAATGGTGTCTGGACAAGTACTCTATGGTGGAATTGTTTTCTACCAAATAAATTAAATACAATACCGGTTTCCAAATTTTCAGTGTTAGGACTTAATGACCGGACGCATCTGGCAAAATGACTCCATTTAATTGAGGGGTTAGGGTTAGGAGTGAAATCGATTTTAAAATTGAGATTTAGCATCGAAGGAAATGGTGTCTGGACAAGTACTCTATGGTGGAATTGTTCTCTACCAAATAAATTAAATACAATACCGGTTTCCAAATTTTCAGGGTTAAGACTTAATGACCGGTCGCATCTGGCAAAATGATTCCAATTAAATTAGGGTCTAGGGTTAGATGTAAAAGCGCCCTTAACATTGAGGGTTAGTATCGTAGAAAATGGTGTCTGGACAAGTTCTGTATGGTGGAATTGTTCTCTACCAAATAAATTAAATACAATACCGGTTTCTAAGTCTTCAGGTTTAGGACTTATTGACCAGCGGTATCTGGCAAAATGACTCCATTTCATAAAGGGGTTAGGGTTAGGGTGAAAGCGCTCATTAAAGTTGAGGTTTTGCATCGTAGGAAGGAGCGTATGGAAAAATTGTTCACCGTGGAGCTGTTCTTTACGATCTAAAATAAATACAATAACGGTTTCCAAATTTTCAGGGTTAGAACCTAATGTCCGGTAGCATCTGCCAAAATGACTCCATTTAATTGAGGGGTTAACGTTAGGGGTGAAATCGTTTTTAAAATTGAGGGTTAGTATCGTAGGAAATGGTGTCTGGACAAGTTCTGTATGGTGGAATTGTTCTTTACCAAATAAATTAAATACAATACCGGTTTCCTATATTTCAGGGTTAGGATTTAATGACCGGTCGCATATGGCAAAATGATTCCAATTAAATTAGGGGCTAGGGTTAAATGTGAAAGCGCCCTTAACATTGAGGGTTAGTGTCGTAGGAAATGGTGTCTGGACAAGTTCTGTGAGGTGGAAATGTTTTCTACCAAATAAATTAAATACAATACCGGTTACTAAATTTTCAGTGTTAGGACTTAATGACCGGTCGCATCTAGCAAAATGACAACATTTAATTGAGGGGTTTATGTTAGGGGTGAAATCGCTTTTAAAATTGAGGGTTAGCATCGTAGAAAATGGTGTCAGGACAAGTTCTGTATGGTGGAATTTTTCTTTACCAAATAAATAAAATAAAATACCGGTTTCTAAATTTTCAGGGTTAGGACTTAATGACCGGTCGCATCTGGCAAAATGACTCCATTTAATAGAGGGGTTAGGGTTAGGGGTGAAATCGATTTTAAAGTTGAGGGTTGGCATCGTAGGAAATGGTGTCTGGACAAGTACTCTATGGTGGAATTGTTCTCTACCAAATAAATTAAATACAATACCGGTTTTTAAATTTTCAGTGTTAGGACTTAATGACTGGTCGCATAAGGCAAAATGATTCCAATTAAATTAGGGGCTAGGGTTAAATGTGAAAGCGCCCTTAACATTGAGGGTTAGTATCGTATGAAATGGTGTCTGGACAAGTTCTGTATGGTGGAATTATTCTCTACCAAAAAAATTAAATACAATACCGGTTTCCAAATTTTCAGGGTTAGGACTTAATGACCTGTCGCATCTGGCAAAATGACTCCATTTAATTGAGGGGTTAACGTTAGGGGTGAAATCGGATTTAAAGTTGAGGGTTAGCATCGTAGGAAATGGTGTCTGGACAAGTACTCTATGGTGGAATTGTTCGTTACCAAATAAATTAAATACAATACCGGTTTCCAAATTTTCAGGGTTAAGACTTAATGACCGGTCGCATCTGGCAAAATGATTCCAATTAAATTAGGGTCTAGGGTTAGATGTAAAATCGCCCTTAACATTGAGGGTTAGTATCGTAGGAAATGGTGTCTGGACAAGTTCTGTATGGTGGAATTGTTCTCTACCAAATAAATTAAATACAATACCGGTTTCTAAATCTTCAGGTTTAGGACTTATTGACCAGCGGTATATGGCAAAATGACTCCATTTCATAAAGGGGTTAGGGTTAGGGTGAAAGCGCTCATTAAAGTTGAGGTTTTGCATCGTAAGAAGGAGCCTATGGAAAAGTTGTTCATCGTGGAGCTGTTCTTAACGATCTAAAATAAATAAAAAAAACGGTTTCTAAATTTTCAGGGTTAGAACCTAATGACCGGTCGCATCTGGCAAAATGACTCCATTTAATTGAGGGGTTAATGTTAGGGGTGAAATCGCTTTTAAAATTGAGGGTTGGCATCGTAGGAAATGGTGTCTGGACAAGTACTCTATGGTGGAATTGTTTTCTACCAAATAAATTAAATACAATACCGGTTTCCAAATTTTCAGTGTTAGGACTTAATGACCGGACGCATCTGGCAAAATGACTCCATTTAATTGAGGGGTTAGGGTTAGGAGTGAAATCGATTTTAAAATTGAGGGTTAGCATCGTAGGAAATGGTGTCTGGACAAGTACTCTATGGTGGAATTGTTCTCTACCAAATAAATTAAATACAATACCGGTTTCTAAGTCTTCAGGTTTAGGACTTATTGACCAGCGGTATCTGGCAAAATGACTCCATTTCATAAAGGGGTTAGGGTTAGGGTGAAAGCGCTCATTAAAGTTTAGGTTTTGCATCGTAGGAAGGAGCGTATGGAAAAATTGTTCACCGTGGAGCTGTTCTTTACGATCTAAAATAAATACAATAACGGTTTCCAAATTTTCAGGGTTAGAACCTAATGTCCGGTAGCATCTGCCAAAATGACTCCATTTAATTGAGGGGTTAACGTTAGGGGTGAAATCGATTTTAAAATTGAGGGTTAGTATCGTAGGAAATGGTGTCTGGACAAGTTCTGTATGGTGGAATTGTTCTTTACCAAATAAATTAAATACAATACCGGTTTCCTATATTTCAGGGTTAGGACTTAATGACCGGTCGCATATGGCAAAATGATTCCAATTAAATTAGGGGCTAGGGTTAAATGTGAAAGCGCCCTTAACATTGAGGGTTAGTGTCGTAGGAAATGGTGTCTGGACAAGTTCTGTGAGGTGGAATTGTTTTCTACCAAATAAATTATATACAATACCGGTTACTAAATTTTCAGTGTTAGGACTTAATGACCGGTCGCATCCAGCAAAATGACAACATTTAATTGAGGGGTTTATGTTAGGGGTGAAATCGCTTTTAAAATTGAGGGTTAGCATCGTAGAAAATGGTGTCAGGACAAGTTCTGTATGGTGGAATTGTTTTCTACCAAATAAATTAAATACAATACCGGTTTCTAAATATTCAGGGTTAGGACTTAATGACCGGTCGCATCTGCCAAATGATACCAATTAAATTAGGGGCTAGGGTTAAATGTGAAAGCGCCCTTAACATTGAGTGTTAGTATCGTAGGAAATGGTGTCTGGACAAGTTCTGTATGGTGGAATTGATCTCTACCAAATAAATTAAATACAATACCGGTTTCCAAATTGTCAGTGTTAGGACTTAATGACCGGACGCATCTGGCAAAATGACAACATTTAATTGAGGGGTTAAAGTTAGGGGTGAAATCGATTTTTAAAACGTGGGTTAGCATCGTAGGAAATGGTTTCAGGACAAGTTCTGTATGGTGGAATTGTTCTCTACCAAATAAATTAAATACAATACCGGTTTCTAAATTTTCAAGGTTAGGACTTAATGACCGGTCGCATCTGGCAAAATGATTCCATTTAATTGAGGGGTTAGGGTTAGGGGTGAAATCGCTTTTAAAAATGAGGGTTAGCATCGTAGGAAATGGTTTCAGGACAAGTTCTGTATGGTGGATTTGTTCGTTACCAAATAAATGAAATACAATACCGGTTTCCAAATTTTCAGGGTTAAGACTTAATGACCGGTCGCATCTGGCAAAATGATTCCAATTAAATTAGGGTCTAGGGTTAGATGTAAAATCGCCCTTAACATTGAGGGTTAGTATCGTAGGAAATGGTGTCTGGACAAGTTCTGTATGGTGGAATTGATCTCTACCAAATAAATTAAATACAATACCGGTTTCCAAATTGTCAGTGTTAGGACTTAATGACCGGACGCATCTGGCAAAATGACAACATTTAATTGAGGGGTTAAAGTTAGGGGTGAAATCGATTTTTAAAACGAGGGTTAGCATCGTAGGAAATGGTTTCAGGACAAGTTCTGTATGGTGGAATTGTTCTCTACCAAATAAATTAAATACAATACCGGTTTCTAAATTTTCAAGGTTAGGACTTAATGACCGGTCGCATCTGGCAAAATGATTCCGTTTAATTGAGGGGTTAGGGTTAGGGGTGAAATCGCTTTTAAAAATGAGGGTTAGCATCGTAGGAAATGGTGTCAGGACAAGTACTCTATGGTGGAATTGTTCTCTACCAAATAAATTAAATACAATACCGGTTTTTAAATTTTCAGTGTTAGGACTTAATGACTGGTCGCATAAGGCAAAATGATTCCAATTAAATTAGGGGCTAGGGTTAAATGTGAAAGCGCCCTTAACATTGAGGGTTAGTATCGTATGAAATGGTGTCTGGACAAGTTCTGTATGGTGGAATTATTCTCTACCAAAAAAATTAAATAAAATACCGGTTTCCAAATTTTCAGGGTTAGGACTTAATGACCTGTCGCATCTGGCAAAATGACTCCATTTAATAGAGGGGTTAACGTTAGGGGTGAAATCGGATTTAAAGTTCAGGGTTAGCATCGTAGGAAATGGTGTCTGGACAAGTACTCTATGGTGGAATTGTTCGTTACCAAATAAATTAAATACAATACCGGTTTCCAAATTTTCAGGGTTAAGACTTAATGACCGGTCGCATCTGGCAAAATGACTCCAATTAAATTAGGGTCTAGGGTTAGATGTAAAATCGCCCTTAACATTGAGGGTTAGTATCGTAGGAAATGGTGTCTGGACAAGTTCTGTATGGTGGAATTGTTCTCTACCAAATAAATTAAATACAATACCGGTTTCTAAATCTTCAGGTTTAGGACTTATTGACCAGCGGTATATGGCAAAATGACTCCATTTCATAAAGGGGTTAGGGTTAGGGTGAAAGCGCTCATTAAAGTTGAGGTTTTGCATCGTAGGAAGGAGCCTATGGAAAAGTTGTTCATCGTGGAGCTGTTCTTAACGATCTAAAATAAATAAAATAACGGTTTCTAAAGTTTCAGGGTTAGAACCTAATGACCGGTCGCATCTGGCAAAATGACTCCATTTAATTGAGGGGTTAATGTTAGGGGTGAAATCGCTTTTAAAATTGAGGGTTAGCATCGTAGAAAATGGTGTCAGGACAAGTTCTGTATGGTGGATTTGTTCTTTACCAAATAGTTTAAATAAAATACCGGTTTCTAAATTTTCAGGGTTAGGACTTAATGACCGGTCGCATCTGGCAAAATGACTCCATTTAATTGAGGGGCTAGGGTTAGGGGTGAAATCGATTTTAAAATTGAGGGTTGGCATCGTAGGAAATGGTGTCTGGACAAGTACTCTATGGTGGAATTGTTTTCTACCAAATAAATTAAATACAATACCGGTTTCCAAATTTTCAGTGTTAGGACTTAATGACCGGACGCATCTGGCAAAATGACTCCATTTAATTGAGGGGTTAGGGTTAGGAGTGAAATCGATTTTAAAATTGAGATTTAGCATCGAAGGAAATGGTGTCTGGACAAGTACTCTATGGTGGAATTGTTCTCTACCAAATAAATTAAATACAATACCGGTTTCCAAATTTTCAGGGTTAAGACTTAATGACCGGTCGCATCTGGCAAAATGATTCCAATTAAATTAGGGTCTAGGGTTAGATGTAAAAGCGCCCTTAACATTGAGGGTTAGTATCGTAGAAAATGGTGTCTGGACAAGTTCTGTATGGTGGAATTGTTCTCTACCAAATAAATTAAATACAATACCGGTTTCTAAGTCTTCAGGTTTAGGACTTATTGACCAGCGGTATCTGGCAAAATGACTCCATTTCATAAAGGGGTTAGGGTTAGGGTGAAAGCGCTCATTAAAGTTGAGGTTTTGCATCGTAGGAAGGAGCGTATGGAAAAATTGTTCACCGTGGAGCTGTTCTTTACGATCTAAAATAAATACAATAACGGTTTCCAAATTTTCAGGGTTAGAACCTAATGTCCGGTAGCATCTGCCAAAATGACTCCATTTAATTGAGGGGTTAACGTTAGGGGTGAAATCGTTTTTAAAATTGAGGGTTAGTATCGTAGGAAATGGTGTCTGGACAAGTTCTGTATGGTGGAATTGTTCTTTACCAAATAAATTAAATACAATACCGGTTTCCTATATTTCAGGGTTAGGATTTAATGACCGGTCGCATATGGCAAAATGATTCCAATTAAATTAGGGGCTAGGGTTAAATGTGAAAGCGCCCTTAACATTGAGGGTTAGTGTCGTAGGAAATGGTGTCTGGACAAGTTCTGTGAGGTGGAAATGTTTTCTACCAAATAAATTAAATACAATACCGGTTACTAAATTTTCAGTGTTAGGACTTAATGACCGGTCGCATCTAGCAAAATGACAACATTTAATTGAGGGGTTTATGTTAGGGGTGAAATCGCTTTTAAAATTGAGGGTTAGCATCGTAGAAAATGGTGTCAGGACAAGTTCTGTATGGTGGAATTTTTCTTTACCAAATAAATAAAATAAAATACCGGTTTCTAAATTTTCAGGGTTAGGACTTAATGACCGGTCGCATCTGGCAAAATGACTCCATTTAATAGAGGGGTTAGGGTTAGGGGTGAAATCGATTTTAAAGTTGAGGGTTGGCATCGTAGGAAATGGTGTCTGGACAAGTACTCTATGGTGGAATTGTTCTCTACCAAATAAATTAAATACAATACCGGTTTTTAAATTTTCAGTGTTAGGACTTAATGACTGGTCGCATAAGGCAAAATGATTCCAATTAAATTAGGGGCTAGGGTTAAATGTGAAAGCGCCCTTAACATTGAGGGTTAGTATCGTATGAAATGGTGTCTGGACAAGTTCTGTATGGTGGAATTATTCTCTACCAAAAAAATTAAATACAATACCGGTTTCCAAATTTTCAGGGTTAGGACTTAATGACCTGTCGCATCTGGCAAAATGACTCCATTTAATTGAGGGGTTAACGTTAGGGGTGAAATCGGATTTAAAGTTGAGGGTTAGCATCGTAGGAAATGGTGTCTGGACAAGTACTCTATGGTGGAATTGTTCGTTACCAAATAAATTAAATACAATACCGGTTTCCAAATTTTCAGGGTTAAGACTTAATGACCGGTCGCATCTGGCAAAATGATTCCAATTAAATTAGGGTCTAGGGTTAGATGTAAAATCGCCCTTAACATTGAGGGTTAGTATCGTAGGAAATGGTGTCTGGACAAGTTCTGTATGGTGGAATTGTTCTCTACCAAATAAATTAAATACAATACCGGTTTCTAAATCTTCAGGTTTAGGACTTATTGACCAGCGGTATATGGCAAAATGACTCCATTTCATAAAGGGGTTAGGGTTAGGGTGAAAGCGCTCATTAAAGTTGAGGTTTTGCATCGTAAGAAGGAGCCTATGGAAAAGTTGTTCATCGTGGAGCTGTTCTTAACGATCTAAAATAAATAAAAAAAACGGTTTCTAAATTTTCAGGGTTAGAACCTAATGACCGGTCGCATCTGGCAAAATGACTCCATTTAATTGAGGGGTTAATGTTAGGGGTGAAATCGCTTTTAAAATTGAGGGTTGGCATCGTAGGAAATGGTGTCTGGACAAGTACTCTATGGTGGAATTGTTTTCTACCAAATAAATTAAATACAATACCGGTTTCCAAATTTTCAGTGTTAGGACTTAATGACCGGACGCATCTGGCAAAATGACTCCATTTAATTGAGGGGTTAGGGTTAGGAGTGAAATCGATTTTAAAATTGAGGGTTAGCATCGTAGGAAATGGTGTCTGGACAAGTACTCTATGGTGGAATTGTTCTCTACCAAATAAATTAAATACAATACCGGTTTCTAAGTCTTCAGGTTTAGGACTTATTGACCAGCGGTATCTGGCAAAATGACTCCATTTCATAAAGGGGTTAGGGTTAGGGTGAAAGCGCTCATTAAAGTTTAGGTTTTGCATCGTAGGAAGGAGCGTATGGAAAAATTGTTCACCGTGGAGCTGTTCTTTACGATCTAAAATAAATACAATAACGGTTTCCAAATTTTCAGGGTTAGAACCTAATGTCCGGTAGCATCTGCCAAAATGACTCCATTTAATTGAGGGGTTAACGTTAGGGGTGAAATCGATTTTAAAATTGAGGGTTAGTATCGTAGGAAATGGTGTCTGGACAAGTTCTGTATGGTGGAATTGTTCTTTACCAAATAAATTAAATACAATACCGGTTTCCTATATTTCAGGGTTAGGACTTAATGACCGGTCGCATATGGCAAAATGATTCCAATTAAATTAGGGGCTAGGGTTAAATGTGAAAGCGCCCTTAACATTGAGGGTTAGTGTCGTAGGAAATGGTGTCTGGACAAGTTCTGTGAGGTGGAATTGTTTTCTACCAAATAAATTATATACAATACCGGTTACTAAATTTTCAGTGTTAGGACTTAATGACCGGTCGCATCCAGCAAAATGACAACATTTAATTGAGGGGTTTATGTTAGGGGTGAAATCGCTTTTAAAATTGAGGGTTAGCATCGTAGAAAATGGTGTCAGGACAAGTTCTGTATGGTGGAATTGTTTTCTACCAAATAAATTAAATACAATACCGGTTTCTAAATATTCAGGGTTAGGACTTAATGACCGGTCGCATCTGCCAAATGATACCAATTAAATTAGGGGCTAGGGTTAAATGTGAAAGCGCCCTTAACATTGAGTGTTAGTATCGTAGGAAATGGTGTCTGGACAAGTTCTGTATGGTGGAATTGATCTCTACCAAATAAATTAAATACAATACCGGTTTCCAAATTGTCAGTGTTAGGACTTAATGACCGGACGCATCTGGCAAAATGACAACATTTAATTGAGGGGTTAAAGTTAGGGGTGAAATCGATTTTTAAAACGTGGGTTAGCATCGTAGGAAAAGGTTTCAGGACAAGTTCTGTATGGTGGAATTGTTCTCTACCAAATAAATTAAATACAATACCGGTTTCTAAATTTTCAAGGTTAGGACTTAATGACCGGTCGCATCTGGCAAAATGATTCCATTTAATTGAGGGGTTAGGGTTAGGGGTGAAATCGCTTTTAAAAATGAGGGTTAGCATCGTAGGAAATGGTTTCAGGACAAGTTCTGTATGGTGGATTTGTTCGTTACCAAATAAATGAAATACAATACCGGTTTCCAAATTTTCAGGGTTAAGACTTAATGACCGGTCGCATCTGGCAAAATGATTCCAATTAAATTAGGGTCTAGGGTTAGATGTAAAATCGCCCTTAACATTGAGGGTTAGTATCGTAGGAAATGGTGTCTGGACAAGTTCTGTATGGTGGAATTGTTCTCTACCAAATAAATTAAATACAATACCGGTTTCTAAATCTTCAGGTTTAGGACTTATTGACCAGCGGTATATGGCAAAATGACTCCATTTCATAAAGGGGTTAGGGTTAGGGTGAAAGCGCTCATTAAAGTTGAGGTTTTGCATCGTAAGAAGGAGCTTATGGAAAAGTTGTTCATCGTGGAGCTGTTCTTTACGATTTAAAATAAATACAATAACGGTTTCTAAATTTTCAGGGTTAGAACCTAATGACCGGTCGCATCTGGCAAAATGACTCCATTTAATTGAGGGGCTAGGGTTTGGGATGAAATCGATTTTAAAATTGAGGGTTGGCATCGTAGGAAATGGTGTCTGGACAAGTACTCTATGGTGGAATTGTTTTCTACCAAATAAATTAAATACAATACCGGTTTCCAAATTTTCAGGGTTGAGACTTAATGACCGGTCGCATCTGGCAAAATGATTCCAATTAAATTAGGGTCTAGGGTTAGATGTAAAATCGCCCTTAACATTGAGGGTTAGTATCGTAGGAAATGGTGTCTGGACAAGTTCTGTATGGTGGAATTGTTCTCTACCAAATAAATTAAATACAATAACGGTTTCTAAATTTTCAGGGTTAGAACCTAATGACCGGTCGCATCTGGCAAAATGACTCCATTTAATTGAGGGTTAGGGTTAGGGTTAGGGTTAGGGTTAGGGTTAGGGTTAGGGTTAGGGTTAGGGTTAGGGTTAGGGTTAGGGTTAGGGTTAGGGTTAGGGTTAGGGTTAGGGTTAGGGTTAGGGTTAGGGTTAGGGTTAGGGTTAGGGTTAGGGTTAGGGTTAGGGTTAGGGTTAGGGTTAGGGTTAGGGTTAGGGTTAGGGTTAGGGTTAGGGTTAGGGTTAGGGTTAGGGTTAGGGTTAGGGTTAGGGTTAGGGTTAGGGTTAGGGTTAGGGTTAGGGTTAGGGTTAGGGTTAGGGTTAGGGTTAGGGTTAGGGTTAGGGTTAGGGTTAGGGTTAGGGTTAGGGTTAGGGTTAGGGTTAGGGTTAGGGTTAGGGTTAGGGTTAGGGTTAGGGTTAGGGTTAGGGTTAGGGTTAGGGTTAGGGTTAGGGTTAGGGTTAGGGTTAGGGTTAGGGTTAGGGTTAGGGTTAGGGTTAGGGTTAGGGTTAGGGTTAGGGTTAGGGTTAGGGTTAGGGTTAGGGTTAGGGTTAGGGTTAGGGTTAGGGTTAGGGTTAGGGTTAGGGTTAGGGTTAGGGTTAGGGTTAGGGTTAGGGTTAGGGTTAGGGTTAGGGTTAGGGTTAGGGTTAGGGTTAGGGTTAGGGTTAGGGTTAGGGTTAGGGTTAGGGTTAGGGTTAGGGTTAGGGTTAGGGTTAGGGTTAGGGTTAGGGTTAGGGTTAGGGTTAGGGTTAGGGTTAGGGTTAGGGTTAGGGTTAGGGTTAGGGTTAGGGTTAGGGTTAGGGTTAGGGTTAGGGTTAGGGTTAGGGTTAGGGTTAGGGTTAGGGTTAGGGTTAGGGTTAGGGTTAGGGTTAGGGTTAGGGTTAGGGTTAGGGTTAGGGTTAGGGTTAGGGTTAGGGTTAGGGTTAGGGTTAGGGTTAGGGTTAGGGTTAGGGTTAGGGTTAGGGTTAGGGTTAGGGTTAGGGTTAGGGTTAGGGTTAGGGTTAGGGTTAGGGTTAGGGTTAGGGTTAGGGTTAGGGTTAGGGTTAGGGTTAGGGTTAGGGTTAGGGTTAGGGTTAGGGTTAGGGTTAGGGTTAGGGTTAGGGTTAGGGTTAGGGTTAGGGTTAGGGTTAGGGTTAGGGTTAGGGTTAGGGTTAGGGTTAGGGTTAGGGTTAGGGTTAGGGTTAGGGTTAGGGTTAGGGTTAGGGTTAGGGTTAGGGTTAGGGTTAGGGTTAGGGTTAGGGTTAGGGTTAGGGTTAGGGTTAGGGTTAGGGTTAGGGTTAGGGTTAGGGTTAGGGTTAGGGTTAGGGTTAGGGTTAGGGTTAGGGTTAGGGTTAGGGTTAGGGTTAGGGTTAGGGTTAGGGTTAGGGTTAGGGTTAGGGTTAGGGTTAGGGTTAGGGTTAGGGTTAGGGTTAGGGTTAGGGTTAGGGTTAGGGTTAGGGTTAGGGTTAGGGTTAGGGTTAGGGTTAGGGTTAGGGTTAGGGTTAGGGTTAGGGTTAGGGTTAGGGTTAGGGTTAGGGTTAGGGTTAGGGTTAGGGTTAGGGTTAGGGTTAGGGTTAGGGTTAGGGTTAGGGTTAGGGTTAGGGTTAGGGTTAGGGTTAGGGTTAGGGTTAGGGTTAGGGTTAGGGTTAGGGTTAGGGTTAGGGTTAGGGTTAGGGTTAGGGTTAGGGTTAGGGTTAGGGTTAGGGTTAGGGTTAGGGTTAGGGTTAGGGTTAGGGTTAGGGTTAGGGTTAGGGTTAGGGTTAGGGTTAGGGTTAGGGTTAGGGTTAGGGTTAGGGTTAGGGTTAGGGTTAGGGTTAGGGTTAGGGTTAGGGTTAGGGTTAGGGTTAGGGTTAGGGTTAGGGTTAGGGTTAGGGTTAGGGTTAGGGTTAGGGTTAGGGTTAGGGTTAGGGTTAGGGTTAGGGTTAGGGTTAGGGTTAGGGTTAGGGTTAGGGTTAGGGTTAGGGTTAGGGTTAGGGTTAGGGTTAGGGTTAGGGTTAGGGTTAGGGTTAGGGTTAGGGTTAGGGTTAGGGTTAGGGTTAGGGTTAGGGTTAGGGTTAGGGTTAGGGTTAGGGTTAGGGTTAGGGTTAGGGTTAGGGTTAGGGTTAGGGTTAGGGTTAGGGTTAGGGTTAGGGTTAGGGTTAGGGTTAGGGTTAGGGTTAGGGTTAGGGTTAGGGTTAGGGTTAGGGTTAGGGTTAGGGTTAGGGTTAGGGTTAGGGTTAGGGTTAGGGTTAGGGTTAGGGTTAGGGTTAGGGTTAGGGTTAGGGTTAGGGTTAGGGTTAGGGTTAGGGTTAGGGTTAGGGTTAGGGTTAGGGTTAGGGTTAGGGTTAGGGTTAGGGTTAGGGTTAGGGTTAGGGTTAGGGTTAGGGTTAGGGTTAGGGTTAGGGTTAGGGTTAGGGTTAGGGTTAGGGTTAGGGTTAGGGTTAGGGTTAGGGTTAGGGTTAGGGTTAGGGTTAGGGTTAGGGTTAGGGTTAGGGTTAGGGTTAGGGTTAGGGTTAGGGTTAGGGTTAGGGTTAGGGTTAGGGTTAGGGTTAGGGTTAGGGTTAGGGTTAGGGTTAGGGTTAGGGTTAGGGTTAGGGTTAGGGTTAGGGTTAGGGTTAGGGTTAGGGTTAGGGTTAGGGTTAGGGTTAGGGTTAGGGTTAGGGTTAGGGTTAGGGTTAGGGTTAGGGTTAGGGTTAGGGTTAGGGTTAGGGTTAGGGTTAGGGTTAGGGTTAGGGTTAGGGTTAGGGTTAGGGTTAGGGTTAGGGTTAGGGTTAGGGTTAGGGTTAGGGTTAGGGTTAGGGTTAGGGTTAGGGTTAGGGTTAGGGTTAGGGTTAGGGTTAGGGTTAGGGTTAGGGTTAGGGTTAGGGTTAGGGTTAGGGTTAGGGTTAGGGTTAGGGTTAGGGTTAGGGTTAGGGTTAGGGTTAGGGTTAGGGTTAGGGTTAGGGTTAGGGTTAGGGTTAGGGTTAGGGTTAGGGTTAGGGTTAGGGTTAGGGTTAGGGTTAGGGTTAGGGTTAGGGTTAGGGTTAGGGTTAGGGTTAGGGTTAGGGTTAGGGTTAGGGTTAGGGTTAGGGTTAGGGTTAGGGTTAGGGTTAGGGTTAGGGTTAGGGTTAGGGTTAGGGTTAGGGTTAGGGTTAGGGTTAGGGTTAGGGTTAGGGTTAGGGTTAGGGTTAGGGTTAGGGTTAGGGTTAGGGTTAGGGTTAGGGTTAGGGTTAGGGTTAGGGTTAGGGTTAGGGTTAGGGTTAGGGTTAGGGTTAGGGTTAGGGTTAGGGTTAGGGTTAGGGTTAGGGTTAGGGTTAGGGTTAGGGTTAGGGTTAGGGTTAGGGTTAGGGTTAGGGTTAGGGTTAGGGTTAGGGTTAGGGTTAGGGTTAGGGTTAGGGTTAGGGTTAGGGTTAGGGTTAGGGTTAGGGTTAGGGTTAGGGTTAGGGTTAGGGTTAGGGTTAGGGTTAGGGTTAGGGTTAGGGTTAGGGTTAGGGTTAGGGTTAGGGTTAGGGTTAGGGTTAGGGTTAGGGTTAGGGTTAGGGTTAGGGTTAGGGTTAGGGTTAGGGTTAGGGTTAGGGTTAGGGTTAGGGTTAGGGTTAGGGTTAGGGTTAGGGTTAGGGTTAGGGTTAGGGTTAGGGTTAGGGTTAGGGTTAGGGTTAGGGTTAGGGTTAGGGTTAGGGTTAGGGTTAGGGTTAGGGTTAGGGTTAGGGTTAGGGTTAGGGTTAGGGTTAGGGTTAGGGTTAGGGTTAGGGTTAGGGTTAGGGTTAGGGTTAGGGTTAGGGTTAGGGTTAGGGTTAGGGTTAGGGTTAGGGTTAGGGTTAGGGTTAGGGTTAGGGTTAGGGTTAGGGTTAGGGTTAGGGTTAGGGTTAGGGTTAGGGTTAGGGTTAGGGTTAGGGTTAGGGTTAGGGTTAGGGTTAGGGTTAGGGTTAGGGTTAGGGTTAGGGTTAGGGTTAGGGTTAGGGTTAGGGTTAGGGTTAGGGTTAGGGTTAGGGTTAGGGTTAGGGTTAGGGTTAGGGTTAGGGTTAGGGTTAGGGTTAGGGTTAGGGTTAGGGTTAGGGTTAGGGTTAGGGTTAGGGTTAGGGTTAGGGTTAGGGTTAGGGTTAGGGTTAGGGTTAGGGTTAGGGTTAGGGTTAGGGTTAGGGTTAGGGTTAGGGTTAGGGTTAGGGTTAGGGTTAGGGTTAGGGTTAGGGTTAGGGTTAGGGTTAGGGTTAGGGTTAGGGTTAGGGTTAGGGTTAGGGTTAGGGTTAGGGTTAGGGTTAGGGTTAGGGTTAGGGTTAGGGTTAGGGTTAGGGTTAGGGTTAGGGTTAGGGTTAGGGTTAGGGTTAGGGTTAGGGTTAGGGTTAGGGTTAGGGTTAGGGTTAGGGTTAGGGTTAGGGTTAGGGTTAGGGTTAGGGTTAGGGTTAGGGTTAGGGTTAGGGTTAGGGTTAGGGTTAGGGTTAGGGTTAGGGTTAGGGTTAGGGTTAGGGTTAGGGTTAGGGTTAGGGTTAGGGTTAGGGTTAGGGTTAGGGTTAGGGTTAGGGTTAGGGTTAGGGTTAGGGTTAGGGTTAGGGTTAGGGTTAGGGTTAGGGTTAGGGTTAGGGTTAGGGTTAGGGTTAGGGTTAGGGTTAGGGTTAGGGTTAGGGTTAGGGTTAGGGTTAGGGTTAGGGTTAGGGTTAGGGTTAGGGTTAGGGTTAGGGTTAGGGTTAGGGTTAGGGTTAGGGTTAGGGTTAGGGTTAGGGTTAGGGTTAGGGTTAGGGTTAGGGTTAGGGTTAGGGTTAGGGTTAGGGTTAGGGTTAGGGTTAGGGTTAGGGTTAGGGTTAGGGTTAGGGTTAGGGTTAGGGTTAGGGTTAGGGTTAGGGTTAGGGTTAGGGTTAGGGTTAGGGTTAGGGTTAGGGTTAGGGTTAGGGTTAGGGTTAGGGTTAGGGTTAGGGTTAGGGTTAGGGTTAGGGTTAGGGTTAGGGTTAGGGTTAGGGTTAGGGTTAGGGTTAGGGTTAGGGTTAGGGTTAGGGTTAGGGTTAGGGTTAGGGTTAGGGTTAGGGTTAGGGTTAGGGTTAGGGTTAGGGTTAGGGTTAGGGTTAGGGTTAGGGTTAGGGTTAGGGTTAGGGTTAGGGTTAGGGTTAGGGTTAGGGTTAGGGTTAGGGTTAGGGTTAGGGTTAGGGTTAGGGTTAGGGTTAGGGTTAGGGTTAGGGTTAGGGTTAGGGTTAGGGTTAGGGTTAGGGTTAGGGTTAGGGTTAGGGTTAGGGTTAGGGTTAGGGTTAGGGTTAGGGTTAGGGTTAGGGTTAGGGTTAGGGTTAGGGTTAGGGTTAGGGTTAGGGTTAGGGTTAGGGTTAGGGTTAGGGTTAGGGTTAGGGTTAGGGTTAGGGTTAGGGTTAGGGTTAGGGTTAGGGTTAGGGTTAGGGTTAGGGTTAGGGTTAGGGTTAGGGTTAGGGTTAGGGTTAGGGTTAGGGTTAGGGTTAGGGTTAGGGTTAGGGTTAGGGTTAGGGTTAGGGTTAGGGTTAGGGTTAGGGTTAGGGTTAGGGTTAGGGTTAGGGTTAGGGTTAGGGTTAGGGTTAGGGTTAGGGTTAGGGTTAGGGTTAGGGTTAGGGTTAGGGTTAGGGTTAGGGTTAGGGTTAGGGTTAGGGTTAGGGTTAGGGTTAGGGTTAGGGTTAGGGTTAGGGTTAGGGTTAGGGTTAGGGTTAGGGTTAGGGTTAGGGTTAGGGTTAGGGTTAGGGTTAGGGTTAGGGTTAGGGTTAGGGTTAGGGTTAGGGTTAGGGTTAGGGTTAGGGTTAGGGTTAGGGTTAGGGTTAGGGTTAGGGTTAGGGTTAGGGTTAGGGTTAGGGTTAGGGTTAGGGTTAGGGTTAGGGTTAGGGTTAGGGTTAGGGTTAGGGTTAGGGTTAGGGTTAGGGTTAGGGTTAGGGTTAGGGTTAGGGTTAGGGTTAGGGTTAGGGTTAGGGTTAGGGTTAGGGTTAGGGTTAGGGTTAGGGTTAGGGTTAGGGTTAGGGTTAGGGTTAGGGTTAGGGTTAGGGTTAGGGTTAGGGTTAGGGTTAGGGTTAGGGTTAGGGTTAGGGTTAGGGTTAGGGTTAGGGTTAGGGTTAGGGTTAGGGTTAGGGTTAGGGTTAGGGTTAGGGTTAGGGTTAGGGTTAGGGTTAGGGTTAGGGTTAGGGTTAGGGTTAGGGTTAGGGTTAGGGTTAGGGTTAGGGTTAGGGTTAGGGTTAGGGTTAGGGTTAGGGTTAGGGTTAGGGTTAGGGTTAGGGTTAGGGTTAGGGTTAGGGTTAGGGTTAGGGTTAGGGTTAGGGTTAGGGTTAGGGTTAGGGTTAGGGTTAGGGTTAGGGTTAGGGTTAGGGTTAGGGTTAGGGTTAGGGTTAGGGTTAGGGTTAGGGTTAGGGTTAGGGTTAGGGTTAGGGTTAGGGTTAGGGTTAGGGTTAGGGTTAGGGTTAGGGTTAGGGTTAGGGTTAGGGTTAGGGTTAGGGTTAGGGTTAGGGTTAGGGTTAGGGTTAGGGTTAGGGTTAGGGTTAGGGTTAGGGTTAGGGTTAGGGTTAGGGTTAGGGTTAGGGTTAGGGTTAGGGTTAGGGTTAGGGTTAGGGTTAGGGTTAGGGTTAGGGTTAGGGTTAGGGTTAGGGTTAGGGTTAGGGTTAGGGTTAGGGTTAGGGTTAGGGTTAGGGTTAGGGTTAGGGTTAGGGTTAGGGTTAGGGTTAGGGTTAGGGTTAGGGTTAGGGTTAGGGTTAGGGTTAGGGTTAGGGTTAGGGTTAGGGTTAGGGTTAGGGTTAGGGTTAGGGTTAGGGTTAGGGTTAGGGTTAGGGTTAGGGTTAGGGTTAGGGTTAGGGTTAGGGTTAGGGTTAGGGTTAGGGTTAGGGTTAGGGTTAGGGTTAGGGTTAGGGTTAGGGTTAGGGTTAGGGTTAGGGTTAGGGTTAGGGTTAGGGTTAGGGTTAGGGTTAGGGTTAGGGTTAGGGTTAGGGTTAGGGTTAGGGTTAGGGTTAGGGTTAGGGTTAGGGTTAGGGTTAGGGTTAGGGTTAGGGTTAGGGTTAGGGTTAGGGTTAGGGTTAGGGTTAGGGTTAGGGTTAGGGTTAGGGTTAGGGTTAGGGTTAGGGTTAGGGTTAGGGTTAGGGTTAGGGTTAGGGTTAGGGTTAGGGTTAGGGTTAGGGTTAGGGTTAGGGTTAGGGTTAGGGTTAGGGTTAGGGTTAGGGTTAGGGTTAGGGTTAGGGTTAGGGTTAGGGTTAGGGTTAGGGTTAGGGTTAGGGTTAGGGTTAGGGTTAGGGTTAGGGTTAGGGTTAGGGTTAGGGTTAGGGTTAGGGTTAGGGTTAGGGTTAGGGTTAGGGTTAGGGTTAGGGTTAGGGTTAGGGTTAGGGTTAGGGTTAGGGTTAGGGTTAGGGTTAGGGTTAGGGTTAGGGTTAGGGTTAGGGTTAGGGTTAGGGTTAGGGTTAGGGTTAGGGTTAGGGTTAGGGTTAGGGTTAGGGTTAGGGTTAGGGTTAGGGTTAGGGTTAGGGTTAGGGTTAGGGTTAGGGTTAGGGTTAGGGTTAGGGTTAGGGTTAGGGTTAGGGTTAGGGTTAGGGTTAGGGTTAGGGTTAGGGTTAGGGTTAGGGTTAGGGTTAGGGTTAGGGTTAGGGTTAGGGTTAGGGTTAGGGTTAGGGTTAGGGTTAGGGTTAGGGTTAGGGTTAGGGTTAGGGTTAGGGTTAGGGTTAGGGTTAGGGTTAGGGTTAGGGTTAGGGTTAGGGTTAGGGTTAGGGTTAGGGTTAGGGTTAGGGTTAGGGTTAGGGTTAGGGTTAGGGTTAGGGTTAGGGTTAGGGTTAGGGTTAGGGTTAGGGTTAGGGTTAGGGTTAGGGTTAGGGTTAGGGTTAGGGTTAGGGTTAGGGTTAGGGTTAGGGTTAGGGTTAGGGTTAGGGTTAGGGTTAGGGTTAGGGTTAGGGTTAGGGTTAGGGTTAGGGTTAGGGTTAGGGTTAGGGTTAGGGTTAGGGTTAGGGTTAGGGTTAGGGTTAGGGTTAGGGTTAGGGTTAGGGTTAGGGTTAGGGTTAGGGTTAGGGTTAGGGTTAGGGTTAGGGTTAGGGTTAGGGTTAGGGTTAGGGTTAGGGTTAGGGTTAGGGTTAGGGTTAGGGTTAGGGTTAGGGTTAGGGTTAGGGTTAGGGTTAGGGTTAGGGTTAGGGTTAGGGTTAGGGTTAGGGTTAGGGTTAGGGTTAGGGTTAGGGTTAGGGTTAGGGTTAGGGTTAGGGTTAGGGTTAGGGTTAGGGTTAGGGTTAGGGTTAGGGTTAGGGTTAGGGTTAGGGTTAGGGTTAGGGTTAGGGTTAGGGTTAGGGTTAGGGTTAGGGTTAGGGTTAGGGTTAGGGTTAGGGTTAGGGTTAGGGTTAGGGTTAGGGTTAGGGTTAGGGTTAGGGTTAGGGTTAGGGTTAGGGTTAGGGTTAGGGTTAGGGTTAGGGTTAGGGTTAGGGTTAGGGTTAGGGTTAGGGTTAGGGTTAGGGTTAGGGTTAGGGTTAGGGTTAGGGTTAGGGTTAGGGTTAGGGTTAGGGTTAGGGTTAGGGTTAGGGTTAGGGTTAGGGTTAGGGTTAGGGTTAGGGTTAGGGTTAGGGTTAGGGTTAGGGTTAGGGTTAGGGTTAGGGTTAGGGTTAGGGTTAGGGTTAGGGTTAGGGTTAGGGTTAGGGTTAGGGTTAGGGTTAGGGTTAGGGTTAGGGTTAGGGTTAGGGTTAGGGTTAGGGTTAGGGTTAGGGTTAGGGTTAGGGTTAGGGTTAGGGTTAGGGTTAGGGTTAGGGTTAGGGTTAGGGTTAGGGTTAGGGTTAGGGTTAGGGTTAGGGTTAGGGTTAGGGTTAGGGTTAGGGTTAGGGTTAGGGTTAGGGTTAGGGTTAGGGTTAGGGTTAGGTTAGGGTTAGGGTTAGGGTTAGGGTTAGGGTTAGGGTTAGGGTTAGGGTTAGGGTTAGGGTTAGGGTTAGGGTTAGGGTTAGGGTTAGGGTTAGGGTTAGGGTTAGGGTTAGGGTTAGGGTTAGGGTTAGGGTTAGGGTTAGGGTTAGGGTTAGGGTTAGGGTTAGGGTTAGGGTTAGGGTTAGGGTTAGGGTTAGGGTTAGGGTTAGGGTTAGGGTTAGGGTTAGGGTTAGGGTTAGGGTTAGGGTTAGGGTTAGGGTTAGGGTTAGGGTTAGGGTTTAGGGTTAGGGTTAGGGTTAGGGTTAGGGTTAGGGTTAGGGTTAGGGTTAGGGTTAGGGTTAGGGTTAGGGTTAGGGTTAGGGTTAGGGTTAGGGTTAGGGTTAGGGTTAGGGTTAGGGTTAGGGTTAGGGTTAGGGTTAGGGTTAGGGTTAGGGTTAGGGTTAGGGTTAGGGTTAGGGTTAGGGTTAGGGTTAGGGTTAGGGTTAGGGTTAGGGTTAGGGTTAGGGTTAGGGTTAGGGTTAGGGTTAGGGTTAGGGTTAGGGTTAGGGTTAGGGTTAGGGTTAGGGTTAGGGTTAGGGTTAGGGTTAGGGTTAGGGTTAGGGTTAGGGTTAGGGTTAGGGTTAGGGTTAGGGTTAGGGTTAGGGTTAG
>NW_027508218.1:37500-40000 GCF_947623445.1 Clavelina lepadiformis
TTTCCCGTGTTGAGTCAAATTAAGCCGCAGGCTCCACTCCTGGTGGTGCCCTTCCGTCAATTCCTTTAAGTTTCAGCTTTGCAACCATACTTCCCCCGGAACCCAAAGACTTTGGTTTCCCGAAAGCTGCCGGAGAGGTCGTCAAAGTAACGCCCCCCGATCGCTAGTTGGCATCGTTTATAGTCAGAACTAGGACGGTATCTGATCGTCTTCGAACCTCTGACTTTCGCTCTTGATTAAAGAAAACATTCTTGGCAAATGCTTTCGCAGTTGTTCGTCTTGCGCCGATCCAAGAATTTCACCTCTAGCGGCACAGTACGAATGCCCCCGTCCGTCCCTCTTAATCATTACCTCGCGCTCCGAAAACCAACAAAATAGAACCGAGGTCCTATTCCATTATTCCATGCACCATTATTCAGGCGAACCGCCTGCTTTGAACACTCTAATTTTTTCAAAGTAAACGTTCCGGCCGCCGCCAACACTCAGTCAAGAGCACCGACGGTGAACCGAAGGTGAGGCCGGGCACGCCAGTACACGCCTTGCGACGGACCGACGGCCCGAGCCCAAAATCCAACTACGAGCTTTTTAACCGCAACAACTTAAATATACACTTTTGGAGCTGGAATTACCGCGGCTGCTGGCACCAGACTTGCCCTCCAATGGATACTCGTTAAAAGTTTTAGAGTGTACTCATTCCAATTACAGGGCCTCGTTAGAGTCCTGCATTGTTATTTTTCGTCACTACCTCCCCGCGTCGGGAATGGGTAATTTGCGCGCCTGCTGCCTTCCTTGGAAGTGGTAGCCGTTTCTCAGGCTCCCTCTCCGGAATCGAACCCTGATTCCCCGTCACCCGTAAGAACCTCGGTAGGCAGATACCGTACCGACGAAAGTTGATAGGGCAGACACTTGAATGATTTGTCGCCGGTGCAAGACCGTGCGATCCGCAAAGTTATCCAGAGTCACCAACGAGCACGGGCCGAGGCCCGGTCGGTTTTTGGTCTGATAAATGCACGCCTCCGTGAGTCGGCGCTTTTCGCATGTATTAGCTCTAGAATTACCACAGTTATCCAAGTAACACGTACGATCAAATGAACCATAACTGATTTAATGAGCCATTCGCAGTTTCACTGTACGAGAGCTCGTACTTACACTTGCATGGCTTAATCTTTGAGACAAGCATATGACTACTGGCAGGATCAACCAGGTAGCTATTCGCAGCAAACGAGGCTGCTGCGGGACGACGGGCGCCCCGCGTTTCTTTTCACACGTTCTCCGTGTACATCGCTACTCAAACACTACGCTCGCGGCTTGCACGAGCTCCGAAAACCGTCGATTCCGGACGCTGCCCGGCGATTCGAGTGCAATACTCGCGCCGAGGCACGCCGATAGCTTGCCACTGGATCCGACAGACCGCTCAAAACCCCGGCTAAGCATGGGCGACCGCGCGAACAGCATTACATCTGCCCATCGTGCCCGACGCCAACCGAGATCGATTCTGCTTCGATTCGCACTCGCGCGCGCATTCGCTCACACGACTGCCTGCTCCCTCATAGTAGTCACAGAATCCTGCATCGCCATGGTACCCCAGAACGGCCTCGGGATCGCGCGACCTCGCGGCCGGATTTGGAGTTTGGGAAGGTGCGTGGCCGCTTGCCGTGGCCGCCGAACCGCGCCCCGGCCGGGCACTGCGCGCAACTCGAACGTTTGGACTCTGAAAATATTTCCCAACGTTTGGACTTTAACTTTTTGTCGAGACTTGAAAAAATTTCAGAGTCCAAACATCGACCCGCGGCAAAAACTTTTCCGAGGTCGAAAAATCCGCGCTCGGTCAAGAGAATATGCGCGGCCTGGGCGTTTGGACTCTAACATTTTTTGGAGTGGATGGGAAAAATTTTCAGAGTCCAAAACACCGACCCGCGCGTGATGCTCTCCCGAGTTCGGAAAATCCGCGCCAGGTGAAAGCTATGCGCGCGACCTGGTCGTTTGGACTCTAAAAAATGTTCAAGTCTCATCACACCAACAAAAAGTTAAAGTCCAAACACCGACTCGCGGCTAAAGCTCTTCCGACTTGGGAAAATCCGCGGCGGGTGAGGGCTATCCGCGCGACCTGGGCGTTTGGACTTAACATTTTTTTGGTGTGAATCGACTTGAAAAAATTTCGAAGTCAAAAGTCTATAAAATTAATCTAATGCCATACAGTGTCAAAGTGCACAATTTTAATCGATATAATCATAACAATATATGTCATACAACAAAATCATCAAATAATCGTCAAGCAGCATTGCAAAGCTACGTGAGTCAATGCAAGGCAATGACAACGTATTTATCAATTAAAGTTATTGTTAAATTATAAAATAAAATTAAATTAAATTAAATTGAAGAGCTCAATTACGCCAATGTAACAGAGTGTCATACAAAATATATTGAATCACACACGTCCAAACGCTAAAGAAATATATCAAATGCACTCACCTGCCAGTCACCGTTTTGGGTAACTCAG
>NW_027508219.1:10000-12500 GCF_947623445.1 Clavelina lepadiformis
AACCCAAAGACTTTGGTTTCCCGAAAGCTGCCGGAGAGGTCGTCAAAGTAACGCCCCCCGATCGCTAGTTGGCATCGTTTATAGTCAGAACTAGGACGGTATCTGATCGTCTTCGAACCTCTGACTTTCGCTCTTGATTAAAGAAAACATTCTTGGCAAATGCTTTCGCAGTTGTTCGTCTTGCGCCGATCCAAGAATTTCACCTCTAGCGGCACAGTACGAATGCCCCCGTCCGTCCCTCTTAATCATTACCTCGCGCTCCGAAAACCAACAAAATAGAACCGAGGTCCTATTCCATTATTCCATGCACCATTATTCAGGCGAACCGCCTGCTTTGAACACTCTAATTTTTTCAAAGTAAACGTTCCGGCCGCCGCCAACACTCAGTCAAGAGCACCGACGGTGAACCGAAGGTGAGGCCGGGCACGCCAGTACACGCCTTGCGACGGACCGACGGCCCGAGCCCAAAATCCAACTACGAGCTTTTTAACCGCAACAACTTAAATATACACTTTTGGAGCTGGAATTACCGCGGCTGCTGGCACCAGACTTGCCCTCCAATGGATACTCGTTAAAAGTTTTAGAGTGTACTCATTCCAATTACAGGGCCTCGTTAGAGTCCTGCATTGTTATTTTTCGTCACTACCTCCCCGCGTCGGGAATGGGTAATTTGCGCGCCTGCTGCCTTCCTTGGAAGTGGTAGCCGTTTCTCAGGCTCCCTCTCCGGAATCGAACCCTGATTCCCCGTCACCCGTAAGAACCTCGGTAGGCAGATACCGTACCGACGAAAGTTGATAGGGCAGACACTTGAATGATTTGTCGCCGGTGCAAGACCGTGCGATCCGCAAAGTTATCCAGAGTCACCAACGAGCACGGGCCGAGGCCCGGTCGGTTTTTGGTCTGATAAATGCACGCCTCCGTGAGTCGGCGCTTTTCGCATGTATTAGCTCTAGAATTACCACAGTTATCCAAGTAACACGTACGATCAAATGAACCATAACTGATTTAATGAGCCATTCGCAGTTTCACTGTACGAGAGCTCGTACTTACACTTGCATGGCTTAATCTTTGAGACAAGCATATGACTACTGGCAGGATCAACCAGGTAGCTATTCGCAGCAAACGAGGCTGCTGCGGGACGACGGGCGCCCCGCGTTTCTTTTCACACGTTCTCCGTGTACATCGCTACTCAAACACTACGCTCGCGGCTTGCACGAGCTCCGAAAACCGTCAATTCCGGACGCTGCCCGGCGATTCGAGTGCAATACTCGCGCCGAGGCACGCCGATAGCTTGCCACTGGATCCGACAGACCGCTCAAAACCCCGGCTAAGCATGGGCGACCGCGCGAACAGCATTACATCTGCCCATCGTGCCCGACGCCAACCGAGATCGATTCTGCTTCGATTCGCACTCGCGCGCGCATTCGCTCACACGACTGCCTGCTCCCTCATAGTAGTCACAGAATCCTGCATCGCCATGGTACCCCAGAACGGCCTCGGGATCGCGCGAGCTCGCGGCCGGATTTGGAGTTTGGGAAGGTGCGTGGCCGCTTGCCGTGGCCGCCGAACCGCGCCCCGGCCGGGCACTGCGCGCAACTCGAACGTTTGGACTCTGAAAATATTTCCCAACGTTTGGACTTTAACTTTTTGTCGAGACTTGAAAAAATTTCAGAGTCCAAACATCGACCCGCGGCAAAAACTTTTCCGAGGTCGAAAAATCCGCGCTCGGTCAAGAGAATATGCGCGGCCTGGGCGTTTGGACTCTAACATTTTTTGGAGTGGATGGGAAAAATTTTCAGAGTCCACAACACCGACCCGCGCGTGATGCTCTCCCGAGTTCGGAAAATCCGCGCCAGGTGAAAGCTATGCGCGCGACCTGGTCGTTTGGACTCTAAAAAATTTTCAAGTCTCATCACACCAACAAAAAGTTAAAGTCCAAACACCGACTCGCGGCTAAAGCTCTTCCGACTTGGGAAAATCCGCGGCGGGTGAGGGCTATCCGCGCGACCTGGGCGTTTGGACTTTAACATTTTTTTGGTGTGAATCGACTTGATAAAATTAATCTAATGCCATACAGTGTCAAAGTGCACAATTTTAATCGATATAATCATAACAATATATGTCATACAACAAAATCATCAAATGATCATCAAGCAGCATTGCAAAGCTACGTGAGTCAATGCAAGGCAATGACAACGTATTTATCAATTAAAGTTATTTAATTGTACAAAGTTATTGTTAAATTATAAAATAAAATTAAATTAAATGAAATTAAATTGAAGAGCTCAATTACGACAATGTAACAGAGTGTCATACAAAATATATTGAATCACACACGTCCAAACGCTAAAGAAATATATCAAATGCACTCACCTGCCAGTCACCGTTTTGGGTAACTCAGAATAGACCGTCTTTCGTCGGGAATTGAGTTGATCATTGATCATTGAACATTGCAGTAGGAATAGGTTTAAGCGGAATAATAATAGCGGAAGGCTGATGC
>NW_027508220.1:0-24886 GCF_947623445.1 Clavelina lepadiformis
ACAAAAATTCAGCAATCGGAAAAACAAACAAACAATCCTAGTAACTAGGGTTTACACAATGCAGAAGCATCACTAAATTTAAGTCGCACAAATATTTTCCTCAATTGGAGGGAAAATATTCTGAAATCATCACCACAACCTATTACCATTTTCGGGGTTTTCGATGTGCTCATGATATGAAACAATTTGCTCTGGTTCACCGCTTCCAGCATTTCTCATGAGTCCCTATAAGCAGAAGACAAATATGTTAAAAGTGCCAACTAATGAAGTACCTTAGATCAGCATTGAGAATGTTCCTAGATCGAAACGAAACGGCAGCTCACCAAATTTATAATCATTCTGGCTGCTTACTTCATATCTCAGTTAAATTTTATCATTTTAGAACTTAAAATTAATTCGGTATGTACCACTTATCAATCAAATTCTTAAATTTTTTTACTCTTTATTGCAGCATTACAGTTATTTTACCTTCAATCTTTCCAAATGAAAAAGAGCCTTCTTTACACATGGTGAGGGTGTGTTGACCAGTTCACAACTTCTTCTTTTTAATAGAGGTTGCGACTCATACTTCACAACATCAGTAATAAGTCCTTGCCCATCAGGCATTTTTGGTAAATAGCACTTCAGAATAGATGGAAGCAGACCCTTTTGTAATGACTTTCAAGAAAAATGACCATGAAAGGGACACATTTTGCTTGGTCTTTTAGTTACACCAGATAAGTAGCTTGTAATCTCAAACCTGCAAGAATATTAATAATGATTTTTAAAACTTACAGTTTTATATGGGCGGCATCTATGCCTGTTTCACTGGCAAAAATTGTGGGTTAAATAGCTGAGGTACAGACTTAAGGTACAAGATGTAGGCCAATACTTTACAGTGATGCAGCCACTACAGTGACTGGTTACAGTACCTAACTGGGTGATTATGAAGGAAATGACCCGTAACAACAAGTAACAGTATATGTCGGCTACTTTTTAGACTAGAGGGTTTAAAATAAAAAGTTAAAAAAGCAATATCCCAAATCAAAACTTTTATCTGATGTTTAAATGTGATAGCTCATTTAAAATAAACTTATACAAAGCATATGTTCTACCCATTGCTTAATACTTTGATGCTACAAATTAAATATAACATGAATTCTTTTATTTATGAGCCCGACTGGAAAGTAGAGCCGTTTTCGAAGAGAACAAAGACACAAATTTAAGCGTGATGGTTTGCACTGAAGCTTCAATTCTTTTTTTATTCATTATAAATCAGCGTATAGACTACAGACAAAAAAGTTTGATGTGCACTTGATGAACATCGTGTGTGCAGGTGCCACACTTACCACTATGTTTATGAATAGTAAATTTGTCAAGTGCTCTGTGTCATGATAAACTTGGGTATATTTTCGAGGTATGGGCCAGTCCTATACTTTTCAAGGTCTAACCTTTCTGCCCTTTCATGACTGCATGACCACGACCTTGAAAGCTGAGGCTAGAAAAAAGTATGGCAGTTTTGGATAAAGGAATTGCGTGGTCAGAGACAAGAACTTTGGCATTATGACATGCAGTTTTCCACATGCAAGCAAAATTAATTTTTTATATGAATTGGTGTATAAACAACCAAGTTTTTCTTTTAAGTAAAATCAGTACATCGGCGTGGATGGGTTCATGAGTTTCGTCCATGACAGCATCGAGCATGCGCACATCATAGCAATTCTACTGTGGATTCTGAATAATTACTATACAACTAAAAGCGAACTTCATTAAACTGTAATCAGCCAATAAATTAAAGTGGAAGTAAGTTAGTTTTTAATTTTTTAAGTCGAAATAAATTAATTAAGACAGCAAAACTAAAACTTCCACATTTGCCAAAAGAACAATCCAAAACAGCTAGAAACAGTTGTACAAACATAGCAACATCATTGTCTCTAATGCTCCAAGTGGCCAAATATTTTGCATGCTTTTCGAAGAAAGAAAAAGTTTTTCTTTTTTTTAACCAATTTGGCATACAACGAAAAAAATAATAATGCTGCAAGTAAACTTTTCTTTGTCACTGATAAAAATACACACATGACCAAGTAAATTCTCTCAAATAAAAACTATTGATGAGTTTCAACTGAACAAAAAGATGAAGTGTAGTGTATAACCACCCGCTTCGTCAAGGATTAGCCCATAGGAAAGGGAAAAAGGAATGCACGGATTACCCATTCGTATGGGCTAAAAAGAATATTTCCATCTCTTAAAATAATTGTTGTAAGGCTAATCGTGTTGGTATGAGTAATCCAACCGAGCGATAGGTCGAATAAGTAATCCAGTCGAACTGCTGTGGCTGGTCATCGTACGGTACGATTTGATGGCTTAGGCTACTGTTGTAGACTACTGAGATCTATACCGGTATGTATGGATAAGGTTTGTATAGTGATTGATGCACGTTGGAATGCCTTGCACAAACTATAAACGGATCTCACTAAAAATCTGAAAAGGCTGAAATGAACAAAATAGCCTAGTTTTCGATTTCAGTTCTTTCATGCGTTTGGTGTGTCTGGCATTAACGCTGCTTAATTGGTCCTGTTTCGTAGACAAGATATAGGTTATCTACCTCGGGCTTCTAGGCACTGGAATAGCTGTATGCTTACTTACTGAATGTAGAATCCAAGCAAGTTCTAAAGACTGCTTAATTGTTGCACAGTGCAATGCACAATGGTGTTTGAACTGGCAATCCAGCCAACGATAGACCGGTACTCTAGTAGCCAAAAGTCACTTTTTCGGGTTTGCAGTGCTCATGCAATGTATTAAATTGAATTGTGGTAATTGCATGGTGCTTTTATTCAGCATCAGGTTGAAATAGTTTTGCCTTCAAGCTGGTGTGATTGCATCAATTATATACACGTGGCATACCACTGCTGTGGCATAAGGTCAAAGCGTTTCACAGCAATCAACATGATTTTCTTTATTTGGCGGCTAGGATAGAAGTATAACTTCATATGTCAATTTAGTTCGCTTCCATTAACCTTTGTGGTAATCTTTAATTGCTCCAGCCCCACTTATCTGGCTAGCTCTTAAGCAAGTTCGGAATGATACACATATGTTTTTTATTGCTTGAATTTAGGTATGTTTACCAGAAGCACTGAACTGGAGCAAGCATTGGTAATACCCCAAGGGCATAACAATGGTAGTGCTACTGGGTAGTGAACACTGCCTAATTGCCAGCTCTAACCATTCGGCTACAAAGCTGGCTACTACTCAACATTGCTGCTTTCTTACATAACGAGCTTGCAGAGTACAGTGATCTTGTGTGATTGTCAGAGAACTTCGAAATCCTGAGTGGAGTGAAAGAGCAACTTAACATTGTAGTATTCCAAAAAGGAAATCCATCTGATATGCAGATCATAAGCAAAAGGCAATCATTTAATTTGTCTTGACTTTCGACAAACGAAGGTTTCAATCGTTCTCAAAGAGTGCTATTAGTCGATTATATGCATTCATGAGTTTGCAGATTATTACAAATTAAAAGTGATAATAAACGGCCTCTAGAAAATAAATGTCTTGTGTAAAAATATCCCTGTTTTACCATCAGCCTGCTTCCTCTGAGCAAGATGTTATTTGGCAACACAAACTAGATGTTTGAGCTTGAGTCAAGTAACTACTGGGTAATGCATCCAAAAATTGATGACTATGTATTCCATGGGGAACGTAGGGATACAATAGCTGGATATGTTGTAATCTTTATTTTGCAATCTTCTTAGTGCTACGTTCACAAGTTACAATGTTTGCCATTCCCTATTTTTACAGGGTTGAGCAGAAACAACCATCTCCAGATAGCAGGCAATTAAGTTCCCCCACGCCATCCTTAGCAGTGTAGAGCCAGTGAGCAATGGGTATCTTGATTTTATTTATCCGGCTTGCTTTTTTGCTGAGGCAAATAGTTTCGGGAGGAGCAATCAGAGTGGCTCCGCTTCATAATGTGCAAGGTAAGGAGTGACTCTATCGCACTGAAGCCCAGCAGGTTCAATGCTCACAAAAACAGAAAAATTGTCATGCTGTGGGGTTCTATAGGTCTACATCCAGTCACAGGATGCTGTTTACTATAACAGTGTAGATTTGGTGCCCAATGCCCATTAGTCATTTTTTTACCAAAGATTTAAATTTTCTGCAAGGTGTCACAAGGTGAGCTGTTGATGTTAGCTTTAAGCTCACTTGTTTCTACCTTGGTGTTAGGGTAAATGGATGCTAACACTCATTGTTAGCTTTATTCTCCAATTTTGGATATATGCATTGGCCAAGGGTCAGCTCACTGTTTCCCAATTTTTGGCCGAGTACCCGATCTCTTGGTGGGTCGTTATTTAAGTTCACTCACCACTTGGCTCAACTGTGATGGGTAATTAATTATAATTATTTATCTCGATTCATTAAGAACAATTAGTCTATTGGCAAAGATGCCGTCATTATCACAGTCATGTGTCATGAGGCAAGGTCCATATCTGCTGGGGACTCGCTCAGCATACATAACTTGCTCTGTTGACATTGTTTGCGCTTACTCAGTCATGTGAGTCACAGCAAGAATGCTGATATACTTCAAGACCTATGGTAAACAAGCCACTAAGCGATACTATGTAGTTCGTACCGCACTACACATCAGGGATGTTTTCAAACGTACCCAAAAAGGACAGGCATCAACGCAGACATCTGGGAAGTGCTTGTTGATATGCAGATCATGCTGTTAGTAGTGGCATCAAGTGAGATTAGGAGAAAATAATTTAAAGAGAGACAACAAAACATAGTGACCAACCAGCAGTCAGAGTAAGTCAGAGCACACGCTGTGGCAAAAACTGCTGTCCGAGAATTTTTCTGCTGATCGATGTAAGATGCTGCGCTTAGCGAAATTGATTACTTTTGAATGTGCTTCATTGCTTTTTAACTTAAGACAAAAGAAGGTTTTGTTAGATTATGCAGAGTTTTTTTGATGGTAATAATTATTGTCAACAGTAAAATATTTTGATTTGATTTCGTATTTTAAATTCTTAAATTAAAACTATTTAAATTTTTTAATTTGTTTGGAATGCAACATTATCCACCACCAAACATTGTTTGCCAGCTGAAATCTTCTGTTTGATGCACATTGTGAATGACTGAAACTTGGCTATTTTGGGAGAAACTTCACTTGGAAGTAAATACATAATGCATGAAGTTGTTTAATTTGGAAACGTTTTTTCATGTGTACCCCTTTACTGACCTTTGTTGTTGTTGTTGTACCAACTTTACCCTAGTTTGGGACCATGAAATTCTGAAGCCTGTCTTGACTTTTTTATTATCTGTTTTACATATTCTTCAAATTATTTCAAAATATACCACTACCTCCGACTAAAAAGTGTCAGTAAGATTTGTTCTACCTTTCCAAGAGAATGTTTAGAGTTATTACTGAAATGTGTACTTTAGCTCTAGTGCTCTTGATTTGAATCTTAGTCCATGCGAAAGCAACCATCTCAAGTGGCTGCCATCAAAATTACCACAAATAAAAGGTTGTTGTTGTCTAAACGATTGCTTTTCTGCGAGGATTGAAAACAGCACTTCATTTTGGTGTACTGTTTTCAAAATAAAACTCAATTTCTTCCTGAAGCCACCTACTTTGTATGCTTTTCAGACCAAACATTTCAATTAAGAAAGTTACGATTAGCAAAGTTTTTGAAGGACACCGGTTACTACAATATATATGATATAATGGATTTTTGTTAAAACATCCATGCTTATTGCTTGATAAAAGCCCCGATTAAATACAACTTGCCACCTCTTAAAAGCCATCCACTTTGAACAGTAATGCTGGCAATTTATTCTCAACTGCATTCAAGAATGGCCTATTTAAACAAAAAGCTGGTCAAAGAAGTTGTGCAGATAAATGGCTATTTACTCCGAAAAACAATCGCTTATTACAAACAAATATCAAGTAAATTGATTTGGAACATTTGTCATTTCATGTCACAGCTACTATCGCTTATATTTTTACATTTTTATAGCATCAATGCCCATAACTTGGTTGTGCTGAGACAGACAATGACCTCACAGATTAAGTGTTTAATTCACATCAAAGTATGTGCATATAAGCTATTAGCCAAAAGAACATTGTGATATTGTAATACTATAGTGCTGTAGGAAAAGACTTATGTGTACCATATACATAAAAGGGTTGGCCAAACTTCTTGATAATCTTTGAAGCCTTTATGATTTGAAAAGGAGTTGAAGTTGAAACATGCGCTTACTGTTGATTACCAAGCACCAAGAAAATCATATCTGTGCACAGTAAATTTTTGACATCTGTAAGACTTTAGTGTTGAGCGTTTGCTTTTATTGCAACATGTGCCCTAAGTTATATTATTTATTAGGATGACTATCTTTATGTGTGTATGTTCTATTCTTAATTCATATTGAGTGGTGATTACTTCTTACAAAACTAATTTTTATCCAAACAGTTTAGTTTATTGCATGTTTTAATTTTTGTAAAATTGTTAAAATTTTGTCGTACTATTTGCTCTTTTCTGAGTAACATGGCAAGCACTAGAAGAACTCGGTTAGTTCTTCATGTATAATAGCTAACTTATATGTATATATCTGTTGTATATTTAATTCGATCTTTGGTCATAAATAAGTAATTGTTAGTATGGCATTTTTTTCATGTCACTCTGTTCATTTGCATATAAGTCACTAAAAGTGTTAATAAAACGCTATTCTAAATTGCCGTCCAGATGGACGTAAGATATTTCGTGTAGATACAGACAACCTGTGTTTTCAATTTAAAAAAAATATTTTTGTGTCTCACTTATTAATAATTTGATTTGCATTGTTCAGTAAGGACATTTCACAAAGCCAGCGGGATATGCTTATATCTTTGTGGGAAACAAAAGGTATGAGAACTGCAAAGTCAGAGCACCTCAATGAAGCAACCATTAATACTGGTTTAAGTAAAAACCAAATCAAGGTGATTCATCGTAGATTAAAGTTTTATTTGCCATAATTCATACTTGCTGTAGTTATCAGCTCTTTCAGTATTACCGCAAGCTGTAGAACTGCACTCCCTGCTTTACAAACAAGTTACAGTTCATTACTGTAACTCTATGCTGTAATTTCCGCTCGAAGTAGGCTATTATGATAGAACTCTGGTTGAAAGATGCCATTACGTACTTTAAGTTCAAAGATTGCAACAGTTGTCTTCGCCAAAATAATCTTGTTGGCTGAGAAAAAAGCGTAAACCAGACACGATTTATAATCAAAGGCTCCGTTCCTTGTCCGGGACAACTCTCCAACTTAAAGTAGTTATTGCATGTTTATTGCATGATCTTACAAAATGATTAAAGTTTGTCCCTTTCTCAGATCTCTTGTATGATGGTATGTTAAACTGCCACTACTAAATACTTTTGCCGCTTGTTTACTAGCGTTTTGACAACTGCTGTGTTTTAGCGTTGGATTTACAATTACAATGCATCAATAAGGCCAAGGGTTCAAAAAGTTAAACCTTTTCGAAAACGAAGATTCACAGGCTACAATCTATTTTGTTCTTCCATTAAGAAACAGAATATTGTTATTTTTAATACAGTTGCATGATTTTTTCCAAAATTTTCAAGGGAGAAGCTTCTAGACAGCATCACATGTGTTTCATTTAAGATATGTACAAGGTCTGATATTCTGGTTGGTTTGCTTAATTGATCGCTTGCTTCATTGAGTCATTAGCATTATGTCGTTAAATGCACAAATGTAGTTCTCACTCAAAATAATTTTCATTGTTTTTCACCTGATAAATTGCATTCATTGATTTCATGCTTACTGTGTTCATTACTAAATTTGCATGTAGTAATTTTTTTTTCTCGGTTTGATTGTGAAACTTGTGTCACAGTGTTAGTTGGATTAGTGAAGAGCATGATACATAATGAATGATGCATGACTTGAAGTGCATGCTATTTGTGACCTCACATGATACGTGTGTAATGAACTTCCAAAAATGTGTTTACTGTTATGTTGGTTATTAGAAAGCCTTAGAATTAGATACTGAAGATGTTAACATTGATTGACGCTGTTAAATCTTAAGAGGTGTAAGCTTCTACTCAACTTGCAAATTTACATAAATGAAGGTTTCACTATGTTAACAGCTGAACAATGAAAGTACTAGTTTAGACAAGTTATCAAAGTGTTTTGCATGAAGTAAGGTCTTGCCTATTTTCAGTGTTTCTTACTTTCAATTTATGTTAATTTTTTTATAAAGCTTTCAAATGTTTTGTACTAATTTTTAATTGCTGTTTTTCAAGATTTCAAACTCTGGGGTAGCAGGTGGAGAGAACTTCCGAAGCAAACGAAACAAGTTTGGAAAGAGAAAGCAAAGACCTTCAATTCTGAAAGTTCCATGCCACCAAATGAAATGGATGGAAACATGAAAACCAAACTTAGACAAAATGCCATTGCTCCAATAATTCAAGCTGTATGTTGCTGTTCATATTATACTATGGTGTAACCGTGCTGTACACGAAACAAAGGTAACTTGATCCTGTTTTAGTGTGGTAAACTTGAAGAAATTGGTGTGGCCGTTGGTGGAATGGCATTTGTTAACGATACATTCAATGCATTTGGAAGCAGGGATGTAAGGCCATATTTCTTGGAGCCAAGTGTTCAAAGTGGCTTTATTGAGATATTACATTGCGGAAAAGGTAATTTTATGTAATTTACTGTGATATTTCTAAACATTTGCAAGAACATGATTAACTACAGTTACATTTACTGCAAGCATATATTAAAAGGAACTGTTATAGCACTTATTTTTTAACTTTAACTCATTGAAGATTTTTTTTGTATATGAACCTGAATGATATTAGTGTCATTATTAAGCATGTTAATCAGAAAGTATGAAAAAATTTTCATTAGAAGTAACGTATGGTATATATTTGTATACAGCTTGCAGTACTTGAAGACAAAAAAACACCGAATTGCAAATGAAAGTTCGAAAATTTTTTAATAAGAAATATTGTAAGTCTTTTTATGCCAACAAATTGTCTTTCTTTAGCCTAACGGTGTGAAATAAAAACGTTTATTATTAGTGTTGCGTATTTTTCCAAGCAATAGAATGTAATACAATAGAATTGATGCTAATTGTTTCATCTTAATTATATTAAGTTGTGTTTGTGCATGCCTTGGTATCTTTGCTCTGGTGCTTTACAGGTGAGACAATGCACAAATCCAATGGACGTATGCTGTATGCTAAAATTAACGAGTTCAGCATCACTGGAATGCCTTGTGGAATCCCCTTTCGAAATCCCGGCAGTTATGGTCCAGTCGATTGCCAGAAAATTATAGATGAGCAAGAAAATATTATAATTATGAAAAGGGGGTAAGTGATGGGATTTCTGTAATCTTTGCATGCATAAAAGGATTACATTACAAATTTTACGCTGTGCGCTTTCTGTTATACTTGTTGCTCTTTATAGCAATTTGGAGCTGGCAGAAAAAAATTTAGTTCTTTTGGTGACAACGGAAGAATGTGAAAATGAGGAACATTTGCACTTTATTGAACCAACACATAGAACAGTAGATTGGTAATTTGTTCAGTGTTATATGTATAACGAGTAAAAATTACCGTATTTTACGGACCATAAGGCGCACTTTAAATCCTTTTTTCTCCTCATAGATTGATCGTGCGCCTTATAAGCCGGTGCGCCTAATGTATGGATCATAATGCGTATGCGCATGCTCACAACGTATTTTAATGAGCTTTATACGGTAACACATGCGCCTTATAGCCATATGCCCTTATAGTCCGATACGCCTTATGTATGAACAAAAAACTAATCAAAGCAATTTATTGACAATGCGCCGTATAGCCCGGTGCGCCTTATGGTCCGTAAAATACGGTACATAATTTGCCAGTTTCGTTTTCGTAATGTTTGTTATTTTTACATTGCCGTACAACGGTGCAATGATTTCTTCTGACCAACCTATTGTGCTAATATACTGTACAGTATATAATTATATCACACACGTATTGGTGAGCGGATAGTTACTTTTCGTTAATTTTCCTTATTTGTGCAGTTAGATTTGTAGTGTGCCTCTTTTACAGCCTTTTATTATTAACGTAAGCTGCGATCATTCATTCCATTTTAGCACCTCATCCTTTATTTATGTCCGCATTTTCGTCATTGTATAAAGTTAACATTCGTTAAAATTGTTTGTTGTTTTTTTACTTATTTCACCGTCTTCAATATTTTCGTAATTTTGCTTTTCACTTTTTGACTGCGCTTTCGGAAAATATACTGTGCTGAATCAAAGCATTTTTAGTGATAATGACTCACTGCTGTATTTTGGTACATTGATTTTCTATTAAGGCTTAATTTAACATTAACGTTTAACTTAATTTAACAAAATTCCATAGTAATATGGGGGTTCAATATCACTTTTCGTGACACTTTCACTAAAAAGTAGTTGCAATATGTGCAAAACTTTGATATGTAGCCTAAACGAGTCACACTTGCGATTACGTTAAAAGTCAATGACGTGACGAATACAAATGGACATAACATGATAAGAGGTTTCTTTGATAAGTTGGTCGCATGCTAATTTTGATGTGGCCACATTAAAAACAGAAGATCGTGATGTTAACTTCGAAATGTTACTTACACCTTTTTAGGAAGGTTAAATTAACCACTTTAAAAAGGACGCAACCTAACAATGAAAATTCTATGCAATATAAGTTGAAAGCTCTTATCTCTTATTGACGTGTGGGTCGAACACATTTCATCGTAATAATCTCTTCTATCGTATGATATGATATTATGACATGATATTATGACATGATATTATTGAAGAGGTAGGCGAGCTCAATCGCTACAAGGCTATCAAATTCAAGTCTGTCATAAATATCTCCAACAATATCATGTCGGAATTTGAAATGCTTATTAACACTCAACATGCGTTTATAAAAGTAGCCTAGGCTATAACCTTTTTGTTGTATGACATTTTGATCCTCTTTCGGGTTCACATGGTAAAACAAGATCAATAAAACGCATTTTTAGATTTTTTTGCCAACTATTAAAATTATGAATAAGATTAACGAAAAGAAAATTTTCTCAAATGGTTAGTTTTTTTTTATTAAATCTGTATTTTGATAAAATATCAAAAGAGAAACCTTGGCAAGACTTACAACCTATTGTTATTATTTATTGCATCGCTTCAGCAATTACAACTTTAAAACTTAGTGACACACCACATCACGTCCTTTACCACCGTTCTTTTGTCTTGACGCTGTAGATCAGGGGTCGGCAACCTACGGCCCGCGGGCCGGATCCGGCCCGCCATGCGAAATCGTCCGGCCCGAGACATATTAATTAGTTATCATAAGAATACGGCCCGCCGTGTCTTATTGAGTTTCAAACTGTAGTGTTAGCATTTAGCAATTATAGTATTAATGAAAATTCCGGCCCGCCAAAGAGTTGTACGCTCGACATTTGGCCCGTGACTAGCAAAAGGTTGCCGACCCCTGATTTAAGGGTAAGATATTCGCGTTTCAGAAAAGCTGTCCCGGCAGTTACGGCCCGCCAGTATATTTTATTTTATCAAATTGGCCCGCGGCTCAAAAAGGTTGCCGACCCCTGCTGTAGATCTACCGCTTCTAGTAAAGCAGCCCCTTCGGTCTTGCAGAGACCCAATCCCAAGAAGCTAGCGCTGTGGACAGATCTATAAACTCAATACTATCAATACTGCTCACAGTGTCTTGAACAATTTCGCTGGCCGGTCAGCTTACTCAATACGCCCGCGCTTTTTCTCATCCAACACATTCGCCACACAACTGAATGAATACGGAATACACGAAAAGAGGGACCAAACTTGTTGGAAAAGAAGTGTCTGACCTTTAGAGGTTAGAAACCCCTGATGGCGAAAACATCTCTGGCCATTTCTCTCAAAATGACTTCGCTGCTGTGCTCCATCAAACAAAGCCAAGCAAGGTTCTGGGTCACAAAATTTCAAGAGCTTTTATCATCGTGATTTAGGGCCCGAAGAGTTGTTGCCCCTATCTCTTTTGTGTGTCCTCTTGAAAGTCCGCAAACGCTTGGTCTACCCCTGCGTCGAACCCATAATCGACAACTTCTCCCCTGGCTGAATTCCAGGTCACCCTTATGACCCAGAACATCGCGAAAAGCTTCGGGATTAACAAAAAGGCTGGTGCTGTACTTCATAAACTTACAGCTGCCTATGATACAGTATGGCACCGAAGCTTTGCCTGCAAGCCGCTGCGTCTACTCCCAGACAAAACAGGTACATAATCCGTATAACCATGGAGCTAGTTTACAAACGGAGAAGTATCTTCACCCCAGGTCACAATAAGCGAAACAAGCTATGACGCCTTAAAGACGGGATCCCACAAGGATCGATGGCACTCCTTCTTAAACATCTACGCGCTCTTCTGTCCAGTTCCCAAATAAGTCGGAATAACAGTTCGCTCACGTTTTGTCGAACTCGAACAGTTGGCTCACGTTTTGTCGACAACTTGAGTCACTACGCAAGAAACGAATATCCCGGATCGCCTTGAAAAGACAAATGATAACTTTTGCTCGGGCACTAGGCTGCTACTCTCCGTAAAAAAGCGATGGTTTTACTTTATTCCATCGCTGAGTAGCTTACTGCACTTGTGTCTGGTGTCGCATCACACAACCACCAAGTACACATTGTCATAAACGGTATTTTGCATACTACGGTGTTTAACGTACTGGATGTCTGGGTCCCACATCATTGGAAAACCTTCTCTTCCTTGCGGTCAGCAAGTTGCCGGCATCCAACCTCCTGTGCTTCCACTCTTTTCCATTCAGCTTGATGGGCTGAATAACAACTGGATCACACGACGACAAATACTACTTTTTTTGTTATTTACTAGGTGAAGATTTTGACACGGAAATGAAAATTTTCCATGATTGTAGCTCTAAGAGAATAAAACAGCATTGAGATATTGAATAAACAAATTAGGCATGGTTAATCGCAACAATTTAAAAAAGAAATTCATTTTTTGTGCGGACTGTTTTAAGAACAACTGTGCATTTTTCATTCATTAAAGAAATCAACGCCAATTATTATAAGCTTTAGCCTGTATTTAATTAAAAAAAGTTATACCGATAACATTGTTGCTTTGGCCAGCAAAAGTATAGACTAATAAGAAGTTTGTTGATCCCACGCACGTTTATAATTGAAAGTTAAACAAGTAAGCTTACAGCGAAAGAGTGACAAAATACAGAGTGTACTAAATTTTGCATGCTCATTTACTGGACAGTTTCATCGAAATTGGAGAATGCTTGAATTCTGAGGGTTTGATGTGTTCTGGCAACAGAAGCGGGGTCTTAATCCCTAAAATGCTGTTTCTTATAACCGAGTTCTGTTTTAACCGTCCATGTGCCTATCAACAACGAGCACGTTCTGTAAGTTTCCTAAAATCTTATTTGGTACAGTATCACCGTGAAACGCTTGGTGTGTTGGGTAGCCGTCGTTAACCTTTCACCGTTATAGCACCACAAAGGGTCAAGGTCTTTCCACGTTTTAGGTCGACGTGCATTGCTCCTTTTTGCAATCATCGTACTCTTCCTTTCCGACGATTAAAGGCGAAATATTTGATAGACTGCCTACTGCCTAGGAAACGTTTCTGAGGCAAAACAAACATATGGCAAGCATATATATGTAATGAACGTTTAATAACTGAAATGCGTACAAAAAAATGGAAACAAATGCAGTTAAACGTAATTTTGTGGCATAACTGACTCAAGGACACGGGTTAAAACTAATTAGTTTAAGCTTCATCTTCGTTATCTGAACCTTCGCTTTCCGAGCCAAATTCAGTTAAAATGTGTTGAAGCTCAGATAAATTTATTGGTGATTCACTTTCATCATCTTCTTTCTCCATTGGGTCCAATTTTGCCATATCGTAAGTGCCTAGCTTCTCATTGAGCAGAGGTGTATTTGCTTGAAAAGGTACTGTGCCCTTAATGTCATTTATGAAAGAAAGAAGTTCGATCTCTGCTTGCAACTGATGGGTAACCACATATGGTTCCACAACCTCACAGCCTTCTACAAGATTAGACACTATGTTTATTTGCTTTTGATAGAAGTTCATCACACTTGTCATATCTTCTTTTAAATGACACATTTCTTCTTTGCACCTTTCCCGAATGCAATGTTGTTCCTTGATTTTTTTTTCAATAAAACCAGGTACGTTTTGAACTGGCCCAGACCCGACAACCATTTCAAAAGTTATGCTTTTCATTTCATTTTGTGGAACATTCTGGTATTTATTATACATAGTAATCTGATGACGAATGTTGTTGTTAACCTTCCTGATGCTTCGCACTAGTCGTTGAACAATTGTTTGACCAGCTGAAAAATCATCATGTACAAACTTGAAAATAACAGAACAGTAGCTTTATCGATAATGTAACCCCATGCATAGTGCATGCACAAATTACCTGGGTATTTTTGAATCAAAGTAGATAAAAAAATTTTTCGATATTTAATTTATAAATGTTCTCCAAAATTTCTGCTCTTTTTTTCTTCACAGCACTTGACAAATATTTAAGCATCATATCATCTTTTACATCCCAACGAATCAATATACCGTTTTCTACTTCAACTTTGGAAAGATGACTGTCAAGTCTACAAAACAACGCATACAATATGTAAAATAGAAGAACATGCAATACATCGATGAAGAAAGCATATATCATGTCCTGGCAAACAATACTCTTGGCAATTGAACTCCCATATACTGTATTTTCACCATCATTGTGTGGGTTTTAACTTTATCACAGTAATTTTGGCGGATACACTGTTGTTACTGTTTTATAAGCTTTTCTAATGGTTTCTGATGTTGCAGCAGTGGGAAGTAACAATATTCGTTTATGTCTGGGGAATTATTGTAGTAACTCAATTTAACATTGATATGTCCTTCAGCTTACTTAGCAATTTGGTCAACTTTTCCAAAAAGTATTTCAGACGTTATTTCCTTTGTCAAATCTTCAACGTCTTCTCTACAAATTAACAAAATTATATAGTTTCCTATACAATTATACAAAATTCTATTCCTAAAGGATTCAGTACTTAAATTTGTATGTTCAACAGTTTCGCAATTTTCACTTTTGCAATACAACCCACAAACAGTAACTAGCATGAATTTTATACACCATAAAATTGTATTGAAAAATGTATCATTCAGAAAACATTTAGTCAACTCACTTCAACCAATAGTATTCTTGAAGTTTAAGTGAGTATTCTTCTACCCAAGAAAAAGATGCCATTTCTGCAGAAGAACACGGCTCTGGTTGCAGAGCTATTGCTTTTAATTGATGTTGTGTTAATGTTCCTGTAAGGTTTATTGTATAATGTTATACTCTCATTTCTGAAAATAAATAACAAGGAATATAATAATTCAAATAGATGATACAAATACAAATATACAAAGACACATAATCATATATACCACCAGGGTAAGAAGCTGCCATAGCTTCTAATTCACTCTTGGCCAATTCCATTTTGCAGCTAGCTCTCTTCAGCTTGTTCATCAATGTACAACCTTTGAAACAGAGCTTAAAGCTTGTCATATTTATTTTAGTTATTCAGTGCATGTTTGAAAGCTGAAGAAAAAGAAAACCTAAATCATGCAAGTTTATTTAATTGTGTGAAGATATCTTAAGTCAATCTGGACCAAATCACAAACAAGGCTTACCCAAATTTTTTTTGATCTTGCGCCCATAATGAATCAAGCCACCGGTAAGCAAATCAGTACGATGTTCCGGTTTCATCTCTTTTGAGATTTTGTTAAATCCACGAAGGTATGCCCATAATCGCTCCACAGTTTCACCATCCGTAAGTCCAAACCCCATCCAGGAACCTCGGGTTGAATTGTTTCTAAATTTTAAACAGAACAAAAAAACTGAGAGATAATTATCTCATTACACTTGAATACATCCTTATATAAAGATTTTGTCATACAGACAACAAGTTTTTCAAAATTAGACCTTAATATTTTCGGTGAATTTCTTGTGCTCAGTGTAATAAAACTAAAAGACTTTGACCTAACAGTTGTACAATATATAGGTATAAAATATCATGTTTACCTGACAAGAGAAAATATGGCCATATGAATGAAAAACAGGTACTGCAAATGTTATTTTATTAAGAATTGCAAAGTTTTTTCGGACCTAAATAATGAAATCATATTGGAATCCAGAAAGAAAATCACAAAATCTTAATTATTATTTAAACATAAATGCAGTATTTTATGTAAGCAAAAATGATTAACTAACTTGCACATACAGCATCGTCTGCAGTATGCACTAACATTAAGAACACTAATGACATGCAATCAATGACCCAGGAGTAGATTGCTTACAAATAAAATATGTTTCGAAAAATGGGTTGTATACCTATAATTTAAACGTATATCAATGTTGCCATACTAACACAATATCACGTGTAAATTCTTAAAGGTATACCTGAAGATGACCTTTCAGTTTGCAAGCTATGTCATAGAAAACTCTTATTTTATTTTCGTTTCTTTCCAGAAGTTTTTCAATAGCTAAAACTGCATATGCTAGCCTGCAACAGAATCAGTTTTAAAAACATTGTTTACAAATACTAATACACAAATACTACATATACCGTAGTAATACACCTTCCACAAAACAACTAAAGCAAGAATGTACACTTTACCTTTCACCATGTTTTAAGTCAAAAAACATTGTCGGAAACTCATGTTTACAACAAACACCAAATACACCTTTGATAGCCAGTTTACTGCTTTTAGATTTCGATCTAATGATGCTGCCTGCTTGAAAGTCATTGCAATTTTTGGACTAAAAATAATGATTCTAATTAATGCATAAGTATGCAGAATTTATTCTTATAAATATGCATGAAATTCCTTGAAATGTATAATAGGACCATAACAATATGATTGGAAATCAATTGTTGAAGTTATGTACTTGATTTAATATTTTTAATGCATTTTGGTACATACCGTTAAGAAATAACTTACAGCCGAGCCATATTTGTTTTCATCATAGGTGTCTACAAAGCTGTCGACTTCGTTTTGGTTTAAAAAAAAAGATTGTTTGTGGTGAGGATCACAGCTTTTACTCCCGGACAAAATTCTTCTCACCAAACCAAAATTTGCATCTAAGCAATATGTCCGCATACCTTCAGGATTCTACCAACAAAACGCAGTTAAAGCCAAGCATTTACACTCGATCACAGAGGCCTGGGAATTTTCAATCACACTTCTTAGCTTTACCCCTTCACATGCTGGACACAGGGTACCCGTATCTATATCATCAGAAGAGACCAAACCATGCAGATGTTGCAGCTTATAGACATGGTGTCTATATGCCTCAACCACTTCTTGTAGCAAAACTCTTGACAAAGACTTTACCTAAAACAAAAAAAACAAGAAACATCCACAAGTTGTTTCGGATTTTCTTAGAAATACAAAACACTAAAAAGTGCTAACCCCTGCTGTATATCCAGGTACTCGCAAAATTCTATTTTCAAGAGCATGGCAAAATCCTTCAGTGGAAAGATGTTTTTCGAGACACAAGGCTCGAAAGTATTTCAATAGGTCAATGGATACTGCTAGTTTAGGCTTTTTGGGCGAACAGGTCCACAGATTTAATCTTAACAGAGTTTCAGGCTCACTCTCACAATAGCAAAATTGTACAGAAACCACATTTTCAAAACCTAAAATGCAAACTTTGCCAATGAACAAGAAAACAATGGATGAAAGAATGGCAGAGATGATTTATAATAAATGTAAAGGAATAAAAAAAATTATACCTTTGTAATCAACCACTGTAATGTGTCGAGTGTAACCTGACTGACATTCATGACCATCAAATCTCTTCAAAAGTCGTACCGGAGTGACCATTTTGCAAAACATGTTACCCTGTAAAGTGTAAATAATACCATTAACAATGTGTTACAAGTAATATGTTGACTAAAATTGCAAGAGAATGTTTGGATATTTTAACTAAGTGATATTGGTACATACACAAGAAATACAGGAATAGTTCTATAAAAAAACTAAGTCTATTTTAATCAACGATTTTAACATGGGTAGAAGCTTACCGCTTAATTTTGTTTTCCTATGTGGTCAAATACCACAACAACACATTTTTTTTGGTTTCGTGTAACATGGCTTCTACACTGAAATATTTAGGCTGTCTCAAAATTTCATTTACAACCTTATCTTACTCCAACTGTCTTCTGTGATACATTGTGAGCAGAAGCAGCTAAACTTTAACGAAGAACTGCAACACGTTTTCCCTAAATATATGCTTAACTTAAAATCTCCTTCACCACTTTAATTCTATAATTTCATCATGCCTGGATGCTTCATTTTGTTGCACAGAATTTTTTGTTCCAGATTTGTCTGAATAACTGCCTATCATTGATAATTGATGACATTGAGCGATTTGAAACAACTTACAGCTAAAAAAAGAACAAGCACAAACATCATTCTCCAGCTGCCAGTCTTGCTATTACTGATTTGGCAGAGACCTGGAGATGTTTGAGCATTTAAAAAAGTGTTATTAGTAAGTAGTAGTGGTATAATGGAAGGGCTTTGAAAAATGTGTTGGAGGGGAATCTTTTGAAGGCCATGAAATAAAATGTGTCATACATATGGCACCAGCATTGTCTTTTACTTTTTATACTTCAGATACATTTTTGACACATTTTGTATTTCTCAGCTGTGAAAATGTTTTCAACAATATTGTAAACAGAGATCTAAGTTCAACATTATTCGATACATTCCGGTAAAAATGTAGGAATAATTGCAAAGATATTTGGTTTACAGTATTAACGCAAACAGTTTTTACATTCTACTGCACAAAAAGCAACTATGACATTGTTGTCTAGACCAGTTTAAAGAAATGTAAGCTACTGTTTCTTTTCCTCTAATATTCTGCCAGTGACAACTTTTTCTTGTGATAATTAATTAAAGGTATGATAAATTATTTTATGTAGACGAATGTATTTAACTTATTATATATATACATTTGAAATAATTATTGTTGATTATCAACAGACAAATTAATAAACATTAATGGCCTTTTATATCCAGATAAATGAGTGGTCTTTTTGTGAATAACCTTTACAAAAATAAAGATATTTGTATATAATTATTAATTACCATCCATATGTCTGGCAAATGATACCAAACAAAAGAATGACAGTTATCCCAGCACTAACGACAGTAATATACATTTGGCCCACAATCTCCACAACAAATTATGTTGGCAACTTCTTCAAAGCATACACAGCAAGTGCGTCGCTCAGGAGAATAGAGGGTTATGGACAACTTAAACTTGATTTTTCTTCAACTAATCGCCAATCTGAAGACAGCTTCTCTCTTCTGATTTTGTAATTTAAATTTTCTTCCAACTCTGTGATAACATGAAAATTAAAATGCAGTATTCAATATGAATGTTAAGTGATTATTTTCAGAAAAAATATAGCATAAAAATGTGAAATATATTGTAAATCTCCTTATATTATTTCTTTCATTCACCTCCACAAGAACTGTTAACATTATTAGTGCTTGGTATTTCAGGATTTGTAGCAGTTAGATCACCTTCCACAGAACCTCTTGTAACTATGTGACTGTTTGCATTGGGTTTCAACGCTGGACCAAATGTTTTGCCAAAGAGGGAAACGGGTCGTTTTCTTTTTTTGGGTTCTTTTACCCAATATCGAAACTTAGCTTTTGTAATTCCCTATGCAATGGAAAAGATATATCAATATATTCATTACTCTAACCACTATTATTGCTGCCCCATGCAGAAAAAATAACAGGACTACCCTGATTTATATTAACAAATTCTTGGTATTAACGCTTGAAATTGGTATGAAAAGAAACCAATTACTATCTTATTAGCTATCCCATTTAAACAGACGTTAGATAAAAAACGTAAAAAACATAGTAAAATATAGTAAACGTACTTACTCCTTTTAATTTTCCCATGTCTTGACACCTAGGTCAAGTTTCCATTTGCAGTAAACATACAGGCAAATTCTTGTCCTATAGATATTTTTGTCTAACAATAACAACAATAAATTCAATCCTACAAAGAGGGAGGGGTTATGTAAGAGTGTGCAATATTCATTTCAAAGTTAGATCACTACTAACTCAGTTAGATTTTGTAGTGTAATTTGAATCAGCTGGGAAGCCTATATCTGAAAATAAAGCTAAAAAGAATACATTTAAATGTATATATAAAATATACTGCATATGATTGCACAAAAGTTGAGAATACCTGGTCTCAATAGCCGTCTCAGTTAAGAAAAAATTATGATCCTATGTCATGATTCATAATTTACAATACAGTGTTGCAGATTATAATTATTATTTAATGTAACTATATTAGCGAGTTTTTCAAGTACTGTATGTATAAATTACCAAACTTACCGGTGATACGAATAAACAAGGCATTAACATGGAGGTACATACCATAGTGTAGTCTATTGTTTATGATACCTGCATACCATTGCAGCGACTTGCTTGCCCAGACAATTTGATATGATATATGTCACAAACACAAGGTATACATAGCTCAGCAATATATTTAATACTTGAAAGTTCTAATCAGTGAGATGTGAGTCATCCACATCTTTTTGGGTCTGTTTAGCCAGTGGCAGTAGCCTACAATATATACTCATAAACAAGAAAACTTTTTCGTGAAAATAATTTCTGTTCATAAAAGGATTGCATAGGTTAGTAATAGCCCATTGGTTAAGATCTGCTCATGTAGACCAACAATATATAATAAAAATTGAGTAAAATTTTATCTGCTTATGAAGTAAGTAACATGGAATTCTAACATTTTAAATTAAATTTAAGCAATTTAAGGTAAGTTAAGTCTTACACCACACTTTCTACTACGGTAACCAGCAAATATTTACAAGGTTCATTTCATTACAATTGGGTACACAGGGCCTGGAGAATGAACTATGCAAGACTCACAGGAGCTCAACCTGCTGACCCATGATGTTTAATCTAGCCCTTGAAATCCTGTGCCGGTAACAAAAGTCTGTATGATGTGTGGAAGACCTTGATTTTCAAACAGTTAGTACTTATAAATTAGCTCCTGCACAAAATGCCAGCTCAAAGATGTAGCAGTTAAAGCATCTGGCTCAGCTTGCTACCGCTCGTGGTTAGCTATTTCAAATTCACTCTACAGTTTCAAATTCGAGAAATACAATATAAAAAATTCAAATAAAAAAGTTGAAACTTAGACAAAAACAAGTTCAGTTACTAAACTCTAGTCACGCTGCGCAAAGATAAAGGTTGTGATTCTGTAACGAAAAAGTTGATTATTCTGTCTAACGCTGTAACCGTTAAGTTGAAAAATTACAATGCATGCAATCAATGTTATATTCACAACTACCCAACTGTGAACCGTAAATACTGAGAAGCAAACCTTCCACGTGACAGACTAGCCAAACTGCCATTTTTCATATTTGTATTTTCTTACTTCGGCAACTGGCACCTAGTGAAATAAGTATTTATTTCAAGAGCCGCCGGCTGCTGAAGAAGACTAGCAAAATACAAATAGCGTAAGCTGTAACCGACTAGGCATGTACGGTTGTAGTTTTTTTATGAATTTAGAATCTGACCACACTGAAAATCATTGCACCTTTCAACGAGATCTTAGAAGTGCAAGATGGCTGAAACTAGAATGACTAGGTGGAGGATGAGTAGGGGTGGGGTGGGGTGCACTTTGCAATTTGGTTGGCAAAATCTAGAAACTGTGGCCTGTGTTTGCAAGAGGTAGTGTCTACATGTGAAATATTCAGGTGCAGCAAGCATAGTCTTCAAAAACCTTGATTGTGTAGTTGCCACGCATTCCACAATGGGTAACTGGCAGTCGGTGAGATAGATGTCACCCAAATTGCAAAGTTAGGCACGGAAGCACCCAATATTGTTTTTCATAAACGTTAATGTCGCATATTGGGCTTGACAGCTTTCGGTGAATGTTCATACTTAATGATGGGGACAAAAGCTGCAAACTCAATTACTCAGCAGTCCGGGATGCTTACCACCACTAGCTGACAATCATCATGATAGATGCAATATTTAATATTCTACTGAAGTGTGTTTCAAAGTTAGTTATAGGCCTTCTTGCAAGCATTTTAGTGTGTCGGTGCAGTACTGGAATACTGGTAGCCTGTACTATAGGCCTTGACTATATAGGCCTAGACTATATATACCTATATAATCTGTAGGCATAAGTCATTTCATTACAAAGGACATTAGGTAGGCTATAGGCCAATACAGGGTCCTGTATTTCAACTACCGCCAATTGTTTTAGGCCTATGTAGGCCAAGCACCCTAGCTTATATGCGGGATGACACTATTTATTACACTGTAGATGCAATGAAGTCACTGTAAATTCACGTATGCTGTCTGTTTTCTACACAGCTACCAGCAATGTGACGTGACCAAATGGATTACCTCATTCGAACACGATTAGCCTTACAACAATTATTTTAAGAGATGGAAATATTCTTTTTAGCCCATACGAATGGGTAATCCGTGCATTCCTTTTTCCCTTTCCTATGGGCTAATCCTTGACGAATGGGGTGGTATAACAAATGAAATAGAAATGTCAGAGAGAAAATTGTGGCACAAATTTGAGTAAAAGAGAAAAATATTTATTAAATCAACGTTAACGAGCTATTACTGTTGTTATGCATATAACAAACAAAATCCGTGTTTATTACAAACATTATAACAACTTTTGGTTACATTGTAAGAAATTTGATACTTCCACCGTTCCACCGGATGTGATGCGACGAATTTGTTTTACTGCAATAAAAACAATTTATTGACACCATGCGGGAAAAATGAGAAAAAGCATGCGCAACAGGCTCGACATGGTTGTAGACATTTCCTTGATTTTAGAATACAGACAGATACCGGATAAACAAATTTGCTAGCGAGTCCAGACATACTTAAACGAAAATTCGCGCGCACGGATGAATGATCCAAAATCAACATTTATTTTGTTCTATTATTACGTAAGACGGTGCCAACCTATTTAAACGAGAGGGATGGCTGTAAGGTTCTCAGTTCGTTGCATGGTTGGGCGATGTAAGTTGGGTTGGAGAAGCTTGCACAAGATGGCAGTTTATGACTACAAATATGAACAAGCGGTTAAGGAATTAAATCAGCTTCAATGCAATAAAATGTTGTCAAGACAAGAAAAACTAGACGGTTTGGGTCTAACGGTAATGAGACAGTTCTTACAGCGAGTGGAAGTTTCTCAAACTGATCTTAAAAAATTGAATGTGATACATGTCAGTGGTACCAAAGGGAAGGGTTCGACATGTGCATTTGTTGAAAGTATTTTAAGGCATCATGGCATGCGAACTGGATTTTACAGTTCACCACATCTTCTTGAAGTAAGGGAGAGAATTCGAATAAACGGAAAACCAATATCAACTCAGCTATTCACAAAGTATTTCTGGGAGGTATATGAACATTTGGATAGAACCAAAGACTCCTACGAAGTAAAAATTCCATCCTATTTTTACTTCTTAACAGTTATGGCTTATTATGTATTCAAACATGAAAATATCACTGCCACTATTATGGAGGTTGGAATCGGTGGAGCGTTTGACTGCACCAATGTTATAGAAAATCCAGTTGTATGTGGTGTTTCCTCACTTGGTATTGATCACACTACAATGTTAGGAAACACCCTTTCTTCAATTGCTTGGCAGAAGGCTGGAATTTTTAAGAAAGGTGTGCCAGCTTTTACAGTGCCACAGCCAAAAGAAGGCATGGATGTTCTAGTTCAAAGGGCCCAAGAATTAGGAACTAAGTTAAATGTTACTCCTGATTTTACTGACTACGTTTGTGCAGATATACCGAAACTTGGATTGTCTGGCGAACACCAAAAATTGAACGCATCGCTGGCATTACAACTTGCAAACGCATGGTTAAATTCATTTAAAAATGTAAGTTCAGGAATGTGTCAACCATTTTCCTTAAACACAGCCTTCATCCAAGGACTAGCCAGTTGTCAGTGGAACGGTAGGGCTCAAATTTTAAAATTTAATAATATTACATTTTACATGGATGGAGCACACACAATGAGAAGTCTAGGTTGTGCGGTGAAATGGTTCACAGAAGCTTCCACAAATGAGCAAATGGAATTAAACAAAACATGCGATAGAGTTCTCGCTTTTAATGTTACAAATGAAAGAGATGCCTACAATCTTCTTTCTGTATTGCTGCCATGTAACTTCAAGCATGCCATCTTCACATCCAACATAGCGACATTGATCTCTTCTGATTTTAATGATCAAACAAACTTCAAGAATCCTGTAGAAGATCGGCTTATTAGAGTTTTAGCTAACCGCGATGATTGGTTAGAGCTCTGTTCTGCACAGAATTACCCCATGGAAAGGTGTTGCACTAACACATTTCCAGCTATTGCTGATGCTGTCTGCTGGTTGGCAGAGAAACGTGATGATAAACTTTTCAGACGTTCTCTAGAAATGATGGTTGAATACCCAACGTCTTCGCTTGGGTGTGCTCAGACACATTTGCAAGTACTAGTCACTGGTAGTTTACATTTAATTGGAGGATACTTACGAATCCTTCAACCTGATATTAATAACTAAACAAAACGTTTGTGTAAATTCTAAACTTCTCATTTCTATGCAATTTGTTTTATTCACTATTTTTCCTAAATTGTACTCCAAATCAATGTAGAAAATTTTCTGATAGATTGGCTTACTTTCATACACTTGCGACTGGAGCATATTGGCTGTTATTTATGTTGTTATGTGGTATAGATTGTACATATTTGTTACATTTTGGCTATCATGAATGATA